>NC_068982.1:111905708-111908369 GCF_001194135.2 Octopus bimaculoides
ATATATATATATATATATATATATATATATACATATATATATACATACACACATATATATATATACATGTATACGTCTCTCCCCGTCTACCTGCGTGGCTCTCTATCTATCTATCTATCTATCTATCTATCTATCTATCTATCTATCTATCTATCTATCTATCCATCCATCTATCTGTTCGTGCAGATTTATAAATTAGTTGTATTAGGAAGTCTTGCCTCTTGTCTATTCCATTTATGAAGAGTCTATTTTTATATATAATGTTCGCTCTGTATTTGAGATATATCTGGATATTAAACACTTTATTTTTCTTATCAGCTATTTTATCTATAGGAAAAGAGTTGTTGGTTTCCATCTTCTTCTTTTCTATGGTATTTGTCTTTAATATTGAATTTTGTTTTTGCTCTGGCTATGTAGGGCATGATTATTCGATTGATGACCCGGACCTTCTCTATTGTAATACTGAAATAAATCACCTATAACAACGCCAAAGGAGCAACGAACTTATTCATTCAGTGAACGGTTTTTTTTTGTTCTTTTTTGTTTTTTGCTTTTGTTGCTGTTGTTGTTGTTGTCTTTCGCCCATTACTTCCTCTTTTACTCTTTTCCCCCTCTTTGGTCTATGTCCTATAGTGAAGCTGTGCAATATATGCAATTAACGATGGAACGTATTAATATCTGAACTGAACTTCTCTTCCCTCGCTACTTCCTTCCTTCTTTTCTTTCCGTCTTTCTTTCCTTCTTTATTTCTTTCGTTTTTTTTTTTTGTTCATTGAGAAAAAGAAGGAAAACTTTTCTTTTCGCCATCGTTCTAAAATACTTCATCATCTAATCTTTCGTATCCTCTTCTTTCACCACAACATCACACTTTTACACCTTCCTCGCAAGAACACCATTTCGAATTCGTTTTCTTTGGTCATGAACCCCGTCCATGGTACACAGTTAAAAAAGTCGCACCAATTTCATTAGTCGTCTTTATCAATCCTGTTGTTTTCATTACTGTTGTTTGTTGCTGTTGCTATTATTACTAATGTTGTTGTTGTTGTTGTTGTTGTTGTTGTTTATGGTTATTCATATCAACTAAAAGGAAGTATGAGAAATGAAAAAAAGTGACATCGAATTGACATGAAGGTGTGTAGAATAAACAGAATTAGAGATATAGTGTGAAACAATGAAAGAAAGAGAGAAAGAGAGAGAGAGAGAGAGAGAGAGAGAGAGAGAGAGTGAAAGAGAGAGTATGGAGTGAGTTGTGTATGAATATATTATTCATGCATATGTATGTATGTATGTATATATGTATGTATGTATGAATCTATCTATCTATCTATCTATCTATCTATCTGTCTGTGTGTCTGTCTGTCTGTTTGTCTCTCTCTCTCTCTCTCTCTCTCTCTCTCTCTATATATATATATATATATATATATATACATACACATAACCAAATTGGACGAGATTATGTATATATCTTTATATACATACATACATGCGTACATACATACACACAGACATACACACACACACACACACACACACATATATATATATATATATATACAGACACACACACACACACACACATATATATATATATATATATACATACATATATTATTATAATGTGTATACGTATGTGAAGAGAGAGAGAGAGAGGAGAAGGGTAGAGAGATTATAGCGAGAAAGAGAGAGGGGATGGAGGGAGAGAGAGAGGGAGAAAGAGAGAGAGGTGGACAAAAAGAGAAAAGTGGCTGTATGTTAAGAATTATAAAACCTATGAAATCTGAGAGAAGAATTGAAGCAAAGCAAGAAAAGATAGGCTGGGTGGGATGGGGTTTGGTGAAGCGATGAGTGGTGGGGTGGCGGGAGAATTTTTATAACGGAGATGGAAGGAGAGGAAGAAGGAGGAAAGAAGCTGGCAGTAGAAGATGGGACATGAGACAACATTCTGGTCAGCACCAAACCAGCGACGCCGAAATAGTCTTTTCTACTCCAGGCACAAGGCCCGAAATTTTGTGGGAGGGGGGGGACCAGTCGATTAGATCGATCCCAGTATGTAACTGGTACTTAATTTATCGACCCCTAAAGGATGAAAGGCAAAGTCAACCTCGGCGGAATTTGAACTCAGAACGTAAAGACAGACGAAATACCGCTAAGCATTCCGTCCGGCGTGCTAACGTTTCTGCCAGCTCGCTGCCTTCAACAGCGAAATAATGTTGATTCTAATGCAGAGTGCTGATTAATCGAATTCTTTTTGGCGGTTCTACTTTCTAGTCTAGTCTGATATTAAGTGCATTGGTGTATTGCTACTGTGATTGATGTTGTTGTTGTTGTTGTTGTATAGTCTCAGGTCATTCGAAATTATATGTACTTATTCATCATCAAAGATATTCTTCTTAGTACGACTGCCTTGCCTTATTCAAATAGTGCATCTGGGATTGTATTAAACATGTTATCACAAACAAAAGATGAAGGGGTGAGATTTGAAGGAGATTTACCTGCTATTTTTAGTATGTTGAACAACTACATACAGGCCGTCTCATTGCCGTGTCTGGCTGTGTGCTAATATGGTCAGTGCAGTGTCCTACTACACTGCCTGTTCGCTTACACCACGTTCATCTCGGTAAGACCAAGGCCACCACCACCACCACCACCACCACCACCACC
>NC_068982.1:111908379-111909016 GCF_001194135.2 Octopus bimaculoides
TGTGTATGTGTTTGTGTGTGTGTGTGTGTGTGTTTGCAAGCATGAGTGTGAGGTGTGTATATATATGCACAAGTGGCTGAATTATGTGTATATTTAAGTGTATTTGTTACTAGCTTCATGTTTATCTTGTATTTTACACACACAAACACGCACGCTCACACACACCACATATGTATATGTGTATATGTCTGTCTATCTGTCTGTCTGTCTGTCTGTCTGTCTGTCTCTCTCTCTCTCTCTCTCTCTCTCTCTCTCTCTCTCTATATATATATATATATATATATATATATATATCTGTGTGTTTGTGCCCATGTAAATATATGTATATATATACATCATACAATATTTCTCCAATGTATTCGTATTCTATATTTGTGCTGCCCTTGTTATTATTGTTATTATTATTATTATTATTATCATCATCGTAATCACCATCCTAACCATCATCATCATTAGATATTTTGAATATTTATTTTTACATTGCTAAATAATTACTAATAATATCCGAGGACAATCGTACCTCCACACACGTACACACACAAATGTACTGAACTAAACATAAACTGAACTAAATATAGACAAACACACACACACACACACACACACACACACACACACACACACACACACACACACA
>NC_068982.1:111909321-111909946 GCF_001194135.2 Octopus bimaculoides
ATATATATATATTTACATCTGTGTATGAACGTGTATGCAAGCTTGTTTATGAATATGTAAGTATGTATGTATGTATCTATCTATCTATATACATATTATACACACACATATATATATATATCTAACAGTTTGTGTACCTTACTGGTGTATGACGTGTGTATGTATAGATGTATAATACTATAAATATGAACACAATACCTACTACAGATCCCTACCAACACTGATGAGTGATCGTGTGTTATAGTATAAATGTAATTTTTGTATCAGACACAACACTTTAATATGATTTTCTTTCCGCAACGACAAAGTCTGATATCCCACAAGTATACTACAATCCCATGACCTGCAAGAATAATCCGGTCTCTTTTTAATAGAAAATGTTACTGACACTTGTTATCTTTCCAGTATACTTAAGGGAGTATATATGTATAGTGTTTTAGAAATTTAATTGTAATTATACTTCAACAACCAATATTTGAAGGTTATATAATGTGATTATATTAATTTGATAACCACACACATACGTACACATTATATCTAGTACGTATTCATGTGTCTATAAGTTTCTGTATGAGTCTGCGTGTCTGTGTGTGTGTTTATATATATATATATATATATATATATA
>NC_068982.1:111910598-111911773 GCF_001194135.2 Octopus bimaculoides
TATATATATATATATATATATATATATATATTATATATATGTATATATATATATATAAATAAAAAATAAAATAAATATATATATATACATATATACATATATATATATATATATATATGTATATGTATATCTGTACATAAATACATATATGTATGTATTTGTGTGTGTATATTTATATATACATACACAATCATGCATATACATACAAATGTGTGTGTATATTATATACATACATATGTTTATGTATGTATATATTTATATGCATATGTATGTGAACACATATCCGTCCATCTGTCTGTTTGTCTGTTTGTCCGTCCGTCCGTCCGTCTGTCTGTCTGTCTGTCTATCTATCTATCTATCTATCTATCTATCTATCTATCTATCTATCTATCTATCTATCTATCTATCTATCTATCTATTTATATATTTATATACACACGTATTACATCTCCGTGAGTGAAAGATGAAATTTTGAAAACTAGTAGCACTCAGTAGTCGGTGTCAGTCAGCTTGAAAAATCACGTGACGTATTCCATTTCGTCTATTTCGCTTCTTTTCTATGTTGGATATCAACTGGCCCAACACGATACAAAGTGATACTAAATGATATAACATGATTAATAACCTTGATATATATATATATATATATATATATATATATAACATACTAATAAACACAAATACATAGACCCACACACAAACATAGTTACACCCATTCAAACCTATACACAATCACATGTGAAGACCCCCCCCTTCCCCTTCCCCATCACCAAATGACCACGCATCAACCACAGCAGCGACATCACCATCATCATCAGCAGCTACAGTAATGATAACAAGGATAGCACGGAGTTCTACATGGCCTCTCTTTCTCTCTCTGTCTCCACCTGATAGAAATAGTAATTAGTCTCACCAAAATTTTAAACTATGACTTTAAAAAAAGGAAAGACATGGGTTATAGGGGTAACATATGGTATATATATATATACACAAACACAAAGATTCACACATACCATACATATACATATGTTAGGCACAGCTGTCTAACTTTCTAAGCACACTCTAGGCTATTATATCTTTAACCATTTATATGCAGGAATAAATACTGTGCGTGTAGAAAGTATGCATATATATATATATAGATAAATATATATATATATATATATATATATATA
>NC_068982.1:111912582-111913745 GCF_001194135.2 Octopus bimaculoides
ATATATATATATATATATATATATATATATATACATACACTCATATACATGTTTGCGCGTCAGCATATATCTATGCATATGTATACAAGTGTTCAGATATACACACACACACAACTACTTACATACATACATTCCCGTTCGTTGTGTTTATAATGACAGGATGGGTTCGGTTGGAGTGCTTTTGTGGTTACTCGACCAGCACTGGTCTGAGATAAACAACTGAAATATATATATGTATGTATGTATGTTTATATGTATGTATGTTTGTATGTGTGTATGTATGTATGTAATCTTTAGACGTGATTTTGTATATTTGTTTGTCTGTCTGTCTGTATCTTATATAAGTTGCGCTGCATGACTTATTAACTTAGGCCTAAGCAATTGTCTATAAAAAAACTTGCGGCAAAATAATACGTTATATTGATAATGAAGAGTTATTGTTGTATAGCCCCTAGTTAAACACCTTTGGATAAAAGATTTCCCAACTGTGGTATTCCCATGCTATTCTCGGGCGTGGTCCTAGAGCACCTCTTGGACGTATATCATTTCTCATTTAAAACAGAATGGTCGGGTATGATTTTGGCACGTCTTTCTCCCTAGTCGAGCGACCGCACAGAGGTGCCATCATTTGCACGTGGAGAATAAATGCAGCCGTTGTCATGTTCATTAGTTCCCTCGATGTGCTATTAAACGTTAAATACAACAGTCGACCAACATTTGACAATGTCCGGACGGCAGTAACCGTATAGGATAACAGCAGCAACTGTATAGTACAGCATTAGCAACAAGTGCACAAGGTATGAAATAATGGTATTTTGTGTTATTCATGTTGTTTATTCCCGGCTCAGACATGTACTAACATGCCTATAGACAATATCGTTAAATTAAGTAGCAGTATATGTAGTATATTAAATATTAAATATGCTCTTCCATTTTTAAGGCGATAGTTTATGATTAGAAGATTTTACTGCTATTTCTACGCGGCCGATTGGTCACAAAGCGACTGTAGCCGTGGTTGTATGAAGTAAAATTTTAAATCAGTGAATAAGCACAGATTTTCCGGACGAAGTAACAGTGTTAAAGTGTCAACTATCCAAAACACAAATCCACATCACCAGTAAGATTTAAGCTATTTTGCAGTATATATATATATATATATATAT
>NC_068982.1:111914649-111918500 GCF_001194135.2 Octopus bimaculoides
ACACACACACACACACACACACACACACACACACATACACACACACACACACACACACTCATACACACTGACACATAAGCACACAGAAACACAAACATACACACATATTTACAAAAGTACCATAAATTTGGAAAGAGTCCAACGTCCAGCACAGCAATGAAGTCAACGGCAACAAGCAACAGTATATATATATATATATTTAAGCAAGTTCGTACAACCAGTAATAATTGTCAAAATTCTGCTACAGTAGTTAAGGAAGAGTAACAATAGCCGATGCAGTGTTCATTGTGTAGTGTTTGTTATTGTGTATCACATATGTCATTAGTAGTGAAAATATATACAAACACATGGTTATGTAAAGAAATTTCAATAACAGTCGATTGTTTCCTTTTTGTTTCCTTATATTCTTTATATTCTTCTCTCCTGTTGTCTGTTTTAATAATATATATAGACTGAGTTTCTTTTGAAAATCTTCTGGGTGTATAAATAAAAGTAATAAATAAAGTGTGTGTCATATATATGTATGTATGCATACATAGACAAATACACATGCAAGAATATAAATAAAAGAAGAAAAGAGATACGTTATTATAAACAGATATTTAAAACTATGTTCATGTTATATGTGAGTGTGTGTGTTTATGTACACACGTATACACGTACCATGTGTATATCCCTTCCTATATACTGGTGAGCCAATATTAAGAAGAATTATGTCTTTACAAATGTAGGAAAATGTATAATATCAGAGTGGAGTTGTTTTTGTTGTTGTTTTGCCCCAGGCTGGTCTTGATTACGTTGACCTATGATCATGAGGTGTTTGAGAGGGATAAGTGCATGTGTGTGTGTGTGTATGTGTATATGTGGTAGATATCTATACGTGTGTGTAAGTATGTCTTTATGTGTCTACAAGCATATTCCTATAGTGATGTTTATACAAGTAAAATGTTTATGTGAAAGCTATAATTTTTTATATATCTGAGTGCAATTTAAACATATGTCTTACTTCATCGTTACTTACAATCCTCCTCGCCCTTTTCCTGCAGGCCTGCGACGATAAAGGTAACCATTTTTCCCTCCAGTTCTCTTCGCATTCACGTTTGCATGTTCTATACTTCTGGCCAGCGTATGTTCCAGAAAATGTGTAGCCATTTCACTGGTCAGTGGATGGCTATTTGGTTATTTTTGCCGTAGTATTCACCCTGGCATCGCGGCCATGGTCTGCCACTCCACTGCATGGATCGCAGTCATGACTCTGCATCGCTTTTGGCTTATTCTGATCGTCACCCCAACTAACTTGCTGTCTTCATAACTGCCTTGTCTGAATCCCTCCCCTACAGCTCTCACAACCACGTGTTTTCCTTTGTAATTTGTATATTCATGTATATTTAGACACATATTTATATATCTGCATTTCATATCTCCCCTTCTTTCGCTCTGTATTCTTGTACGTATGTGGAGAAATTGAAAGAGAGAGAAAATGAGGGAGGCACAGAGAGTAAGTTAGAAAGTTAAAATCTTTGTGAGTGAGAGAATGAGTGCGAGAGATAAATTTATGGAGAGATGAAGAGAGTGTTAAAATATGAGAGAGTGGGGGCAGAGAGAGAGAGAGAGAGAGTTACTCTAATACATGTTGTAAATATATCTGCGCATTCGGGTTACTGTATGTAAGCGGATAACTTTTTATAAATGAATGTGTGATAGTGTGTATGTATTTGAAACGATCAAGAAAGCAATAACAATAGTTTAATGGGAGAAGAAAAGGAGAGGACGGGAGAGTAAGATGGAGGGGTAGATGGAAGAGAAGAAGAAGAAGAAGACGAAGAAGAAGAAGAGGAAGGAGAGAAAGAAGAGAAAGGAAACAGGGAAAAAAGCCTGGAGATGGAAGTAGGTGCGACGTGGTTGGAAGAGTACGAAGGTAAATGTGAGAAAAATTATCCTCACACGAAAAATGAATTGAGATAGGGTGAAATATAAATATTGATAGACAGACAAATAGACAGACAGACCGACAGACAGATAGATAGATAGATAGATAGATAGATAGATAGATAGATAGATAGATAGATAGATAGATGGTTAGGTAGGTTGCAAGGTAGATACATGGGTAGATAGGCAGATAGATAGGTAAAGAGGCTTGAACAGAAATGGGGCAGATAGAAAGCAAATAGTAAAGCTTAAACAACGGTATAGGCAGCTCATTCTTTTTGAGTAAAGTTCTCGTCCCAGTACACTGAAGTATTCCCCCCCTCTCTCTCTCCCTCTCTCTTATCTTGTCTCACTACTTCTCCCGTTTTTTCGTTATGGTTTCTCTTCCGCCCAGATAGATACTCCTCTATCGTTGGTGCCGACGTGTTTTATTAATCAATTTACCAACATATCTGCTGAGCTGTGTACTCTTCCCTATATGAGAGTTCGTTCTTTCATTCGATCTCATGGCGGCGTCAGTAATGTGCATGCATACATAATATGTACACACATACATGCATGTATACATACATACATACATACATACATACATGCGTACATACGTACTTCCTTTTCTTCTTTTTCTTTTTCTTCTTCTCTTTCCTTCTCTCTCTCTCTCTCTCTCTCTCGCTCTCTCACTTTCTCACTTAATCGTTTCTCTCCTTTCTGGCCACCCAACCACAACCTTTCGTAATCTATACAGTCTTATCGATCTCATACTTCCTCACTAAATCCTGATATCAATTTAGCTCTTTACTTCTGCAATAGATCCTTACGTTGTTCTATCCTCCTACTCCTCCTCTCCTCCAATTCCCTTCCTCTTCTTCCTCACCCTTCTCTCTCTCCCTCCCTTCTCTTCCACCTTTTCTACCTCACCATTTTCCCTATCGGCACCAGACCTGTCTTTCTACTTGTCTTTATACCCTGCCTCCCCACGTTTCCTTTTTCTTTTTTAATTCTGCTTTTGCAAATTCTTCACACACACACACACACAAAATATGCATGTATATGGATATATATAGATGTTTATGTATGTATATATATATATATATATATATATATATATATATATATATATATATTACATATATATATTTATGCATGTATATATTATATATATATATATATACATATATATATTATAAACCTGTGTGAGTTTATGTATGTGCGAATATTCGCGTGTGTGTGTGTTTGGATTTGTATGTACTACTTATATTCCAGTTTATTTAATTGATATGTTGATTCTAATGATTTGCATACACATCCGCATACACGTATACATACATACATACAAACACAAATACATTTATGTATAAATGTGTATATGTATCAGCATGCATGTGTCGTGTCTGCTGTATGTGTGTGTGTGTGTGTGTGTGTGTGTGTGTGTGTGTGTGTGTGTATCTATAAACGGCAATATCTCTAATTTTGCATTCACTACCAGAGTTGATTTAAGACAAAAAAAAAAAAATAAAAAAGGGAAAATATATAAATTGGTGAGATACATTTGTTTCATGATAGGTTATAAGTTCAACTGTGGTTTCCAGTTGAATATCTATTTATAGCATCACTGAAAACATAGTATCATCATGTATTGATGTTATCAAGGCTTGATATCATAGTAATGGTATAGAAACTCATGAGAATGATTTCGTATATTGGCACATTACCGCGAATTTATAATGGAGCGCTAAAGTTATTGTTGTTGTTGTTGTTTAGCCTCATTCCAGTCAGCTCTCATCGATCCCGTCCCGTGACCATTCCGTCGGTTTAGTCATTGTTTATCTCAGCCTGCACTATCTATTTTATTTTTCTTGATATATCTCCTTTCCTCTATCTTTCTCTCCTTTTCTCTTCCTCCTTATATATATATATATATATAT
>NC_068982.1:111919115-111920546 GCF_001194135.2 Octopus bimaculoides
GTGCATTTAAACCGCTTGGAGAAATGACAACTCTTTCACATTCATGAAACTATATGTACTGTGGAGCTGCGTTATTGAAAACTCCAAACAAATGTGTTGAGTGCTGCTTCCTTTAGTTTGTTTTCACTTACACGAATATCTATCTATCTATCTATCTATCTATCTATCTATCTATCTATCTATCTATCTATCTATCTATCTATCTATCTATCTATCTATTTATCTGTCTGTCTGCCTGTCTGTCTGTCTACATATGATTAGTGACCCTTACAGGGTTAGTTCTGTTACATCCGTGGATAAATCGTTAAAGAGAGTATAAATGTAACAAAAATATTTCTATAAAAGTTACTTCTCATTAAGGAAATATTCGTTTTCTTTACGGTATTATGTATGCTAGTTTATTTCTGTTCTTATCGGATTTATCTTCACCACTACAATTTTATGTGTGTGTGTGTATATATATATTATAGCACATAAAATTTCTGGAGTGGAAGCATTGGTGTGACCTTGGTGTTCTGGTGATCTGATAAGCCAGCTTTATTTATGAGCACACATTTGTAAGTATACAATTGTATAATGCGTAGCATGCCTATTAGAACAGACATGTAAAACAATTTATTGTCCAGTGAAATTGTTATTGCATGATGAAGGCTGCAATGTGTGGGATCACTTATTGGCTCGTCACAATGTTACAATTGACTGAGATGGCACAAATATGCCACTGATAATTACATTGCAACGTAGAATTGATTCCAGTGGGTTTCTGAAATCAAGAAAGGCCACAAAGAGACGGAACGAAACATTTAGCCATATTTCATTCCTGAAATTTCACTAATTTTAGAATTTCATTGTAATCTAGGTCATCGGACCCCAGCTTGTTTTGCACTGCACGCTAATTTCATGCAAGCCAATTTTCCTACGGACACAACAATGTGTCCTCATTGAATCCCTTTCCCATTTATGTAAGCCTACCATTAACTGCTATGCACCAGTCTCATGTATATGCTCTCCTCATTGCTTGGTGCACTGCTTCCAAAATATAATTTAAAAATCAATTTAAATATAAATGTCATTGTTTTCCCTTTAATTATATCATAAATTGAAAAATTTTCATTAGTCTATATTTTGTCAGGCTTTTGACACATTTTTGTTTTTTTCATTTTACCATTTGTGGTCAACTTGACAACTGTTATATTAGTAACTACTGAGACGATACTTACAGCCCAGTTCTTATTTAAAATACAAACTAATTAAGCAGAAAATCAATATATATTTGAATAGCCCAACTCCCCATAGCTGTCTTAATTTAACAGCATCGTAGATCTACACATACGTTCACGTACACAGGAATAGACAGAAAATATAGAAATACACACACATACATACACACACAGAGACATATATATTATATATATATATATATATATATAT
>NC_068982.1:111921485-111923511 GCF_001194135.2 Octopus bimaculoides
TATATATATATTGTTGTATTTCGGGATGGTCATTTTTTTTTTGTCAAATAAACACACGCACTATATATATTTTTCTTCACTCGTTTACTAATGTTCTTATTTTATTATCTTAACTTATGTCCATTGGCCGGAAATCTTTCGTCACACATCTGTGACCTCCTCAGCAACACTTTTCGTTTCGTGTGTGCTTTTGCTCCACTTACTCCATTCTGTTCTTCTAAGATGTTTATCCTCACTTGCGCGTGGATATGTATGTATATATTTATATATGTATGGATATATATGTATATATGTATATATGTATGTATAACACACGCTCACGCACACACACACACACACACACACACACACACACAAACACAAACACACACACATATACTGATCAATGAACCGATTGAGTAAACCTATCAATAACGAACCCGTAATGATTACTAGAAACAGCTGTAAGTCAAATTTAAGAGGCGTTGCTTTTTTTTAATTTTTAGATATATCAAAAAATAGCCTTGCATCTAATGCGGCCATATGACGTTTGGGCGACCAAGTGTAGTAGGTTAGAGAGCCGGATGCGCATAAGTCCGCTAGGCATAACAATTGTCAATAGTACAATATTGAAATCAAGCCAAACTTGTGTTTGCAAAATCTAAAGAAATATTGCTTATATCTCGTCAACAATTATGTGAGAATGTGACATCATCACATTATAGCGCCTTCTCCAATATACATAAACCTCACTCGATATATGTGTTACATTATTCAATGACTGTTGTATTACCTTTAAGAAACTTTTTTTAATTATTTGAACAAACAAAATTTTTTCTAGAACGGTGAATGGAACGTCAACAAACTTTATCCGCCTGTCAGCTATTGGCAACAAGTGGATGACAACATAATCATAGCGGAAATGCCTCACATTAGCAGAAATATCTTGCATAACCAAAAGTACGAGTTTTACATCCTGTATGGCAATTCTGTTGCCCAAAACATTTACACTGTACAGTTACTTTATATGAAGTTAAAGCTGAGATACGATAATCTCATAAAGTAGTTCATTTATGATAACTTTACGGTTCCATACTTTATTTCAGTATTCTGCCGCAATATTGAATTCACATGCACAGAATCATACATTTTATCTCTGCAAAACCACTTTAAAATATCTTTCAGCATGTGTATGATGAAACATGCTTAATTTGATTTTTCTACAAAATATTTTTGTAAATGAGTGGTGCGTGTTATGGGCCGGCAATAATATGGTGTGTGTGTGTGTGTGTGTGTGTGTGTGTGTGTGTGTGTGTGTGTGTGTGTGTGTGTGTGTATATATATGTATGTATGCATGTATACATGTGTGTATGTGTATAGGGAAAGAAAGAGACGCTTTCTAGTGACGTAATGTAATACAGGTTAACGCATTATATCTTAATCGGTTTGTTATAGCTGCTACCTTCAATTGTAACATTGGGAACAACCTTGCCTTTCAGTAACAATGCACCTCACTATTGTGTTGTATTCCATAATCCTGTTATACAACCTTCATACAATGGAATTAATACGAGTTGTCAAGGCACCTCCTATATTGTTACTCCAACTACTGTCTAACAAAATAAAGATGTATTACAAATGTAATCCAATCCGATATATACTAATAATTAATTCTGAAAAAACAAAAAACAAAAAACAAAAAAACAAAAAAACAGCAACAACAGTACTCGCCGTTGGAATGTTATTAATAATAAGCCTCAGGTTTTTCCCGACGAGAGTCGCCTTAAAACTAACGAAGATCAAAAAATAGTTAATGCAACTCCATGTTTGTTCAACGTTTTCCAATGAATCTTTCAATATATTGGTACCACATCTGGTACCACATCTGGTACCTATTGTTGCAGTTGATCAGAGATAGGGCTTTTCTGTAACAAATTGGGACATACTTTATTGTTTTTCTCCACTCCAATGATGTATGACTGTATACATGCATACGTACATACATACAAGCATACACACACACACACACACACACACGCACACACAC
>NC_068982.1:111923905-111929281 GCF_001194135.2 Octopus bimaculoides
CCACATAAATTTTACAAGAATATAAATAAAAACATAAAAAACAGACAGAGTTGGAACTCTTTTAAATAAAATAATATATATATATATACATGTGTGTGTGTGTGTGTGTGTGTGTGTGTGTGTGTGTGTGTGTGTGTGTGCGTGTGTGTGTGTGTGTGAGTGCGTATGTGTTGATATTTAGAATTTACTGTTACTTAGATAAAAGTCGTTTGAGGAATAAGAGGTTGAGGAATTCCCTGTGTTGGTGAATGGCGTTCCTGTACAACATGAACGTTTCTTTTATGTGTTGCAATTCAGAGTAGTAGAGCGAATCGGAATTCAATGTACTTTATTTTAATTTAATTTTATCGTAATTGGCGAACAATAGCATTTGTTGTTAGAGGCTTCCAACTGGTAACTTGGTGCAGAAAGAATACTGCGAAGAATTTCGTTCTAGAAGGATCGATGTTTCGATTTTCTCGCCTATGTTTTTAAATGTTTGCCGATAAACATCGGTTAAGCATACTCCTGTTAGAGTTGTGTGACTTGACACGCTGAAACCGTTGTGTGGCTTCTATTCAAAGTGAAAATAGAACATATATCCTTTACTTTATGCTAATGTATTGAGATTTTTCTTCTCTGGACGCTCATCTGACGGACTGCTAACGCACAATTTCCATAAAACTTGCTTTTGTGTTGTTAACATAATAAAGACTATATTAGAATATGGCAATATCTTCAATGTTAGGCATAAATCTGAGACATCTCTAAAGTTAGGTTTCAGATGAGTCTATTTTCAGAGCTAAGGCTTATATAAAGCAGTTTACAATACATGTTCTTCTCCGAAAATGTTTCTACACTCAGGTTTTATAGAAATTGTTCCAAAGTTACGTTTTATCTTTTACTAGGTTTCATATTTGTGCACTTCTAGTGCTAGAACAGAACTGTGAAGCTTCGAAAGTTGGTATCATTTCTGACTGTTTCTGAAGTTAGGTTTCAACTGAGAAAGTTTCCAGGGTGAGGTCTCATCTCTGACTACTTTCAATTTTAGTTCTTATCGAAGACTATTTCCAATGCTAAGTCTCATGAGACAGTTTCCCGAGATATGTTTTTACTGGAGACTGTTTACAAAGCTTTAGGAAGCATTGCAAAATTAGATCTTATCTGGGACTGTTACCAAAGCTAGGCCAGCATGTCTGGCACTGCCTTGCTCATTGAAATCTAATACACAATCCATGATGATGAACTGCGTTTTGGATTAGCTTTTATTAGTGTTTATTGGTCTTTTACTTGTGTTTTATTGGATATTATACTACTACTACTACTACTACTACTACTACTACTACTACTACTACTACTACTACTATGCTTTTTGAAATTCAATTACCAATGTGATCCGACATTTATTTTAATCTCCATCAATAACTGTCAAGTTGGCATAGTTAAAAATCTTCCTTGTTGGCTGACTGAATAAAAAGCTGCACCTCTAGAGTGGACAAACATTCGATTTTATTGTATTGTTTCAGCTATTTTGCTTTATGGTAAAAACATTTATATATCTTCCTTGTACATGATAACTTCATTATTGTTCTTTTTCATATTATTTCCGATTTACATGTTTTCTTACTTATTTTTGTTTGTGTGTTTACTTTTTAGATTATCATTATCTGAACTTACTTCTTAATCTAGAGTCAAGGCAACTGCCTTGGCTGCCATACAACATTACTGGGAAGCTGTTTTAAAATTCGTTTGTATTTTAGCATTAATAAAATTGTCTATAACTACAATAAAACTGCCTGGACTTTATTGGAAACAAGCTTCGAGAATAATAATATCTAAATTTAACCCAATATGTGACTGGTATTAATTTAATCAACCTGAAACCACCATAAAGCTTTCAAACTTTGAACGAAAATATTTTTCGAGAATAATATTGATTTTTAACGTAGCCCAAGTACGTTATTTATTTTATCGACCTCGAAAGGATTTGAACTCAGAGTGTAAAGATAAATTACAAATAAATAAATGAAAATGTATCTGATTTGATGCTTTACCGAATCTTCCATCTCTCCCAAGAGAATGCATTGTCAATAAGGCTGTTTATACTAAGATAAGGGGTTAAATACTATTGTGTTTTTAAAACTACCAACTAATTTATGAAGTATGCAGGAGTCATTTAGTAACCTCTGATTAAAAGTTGAATCAACTGTTGATGTACCCACGCTTCAGATTAACACGCTAAGAATTTACTAGTTCATTAAATCTCCGACCAACTACTGATTTCTCTCGAGTGACCATCTTACCGATTACACCACAAGGAAGCGTCTACCTGGTTGCTTAGCCAATAAAAAATACAAGCTAAACCTCTTTTAGATCATACCATGAGAAATATGCATAAGCAATGTTCTCTTAAATACCCTCTATCTGAAACGGAAACACGGGATAACTACGGCTGGAATGCCTTTGGTCATAGGTTTGTTTGATTAGGTTTGACCCAGGGCTAAACACCAATTAATTTCAATCTTTTCTGAGGAGAATATAGTCAAGTACATAAAGCATAGACCTTAAACCTATTGAACATCGAGAGCTAAAGAAGCTTCAAACAAATCCTGGACATACGATAATAATTACTGTAAAGCTTTTTAAACAATTGCTAATATGTAATTTGGAGAGATTAAATAATTCTAGAAGATACAGTAATAGTGTCGCCCCCTGAGTTGTAGAGGTCAACGAAATCCATAGACAAAGTCCACAACAGATACAAAACTTAATTGTTAACAAAATCCTAAAGTCGTGTTCGAATAAAATGAATTTGTAAGAAAGCTTTGTTGTTTTTTTTCTTCTCATAGCGTCTTGTTTACAATGGAAGAATTTTAAAAGAGAAAAAGTAACGATTGAAAGTAAAGATAAGTTGTTGATAAGAATAGTTCATGAAAAGTCAAAAAGGGCGAAGATTAAAGAACAAAAAAAAAAATCAACAAAATAAAAGTAAAATAGTAAGAGCTACCAAGAACATAAAAAAAAGAGCAGAAGTAAGAAAAGAACCAGCTGGATTATGATTTAATTAAATTTTTACTAATAATAGTCGCCTTCTGTTTGGTCCGTTTGATAATTTCAATTAGGGTCAGTTGGTGGGTATTGCTGATAATATAATATACTATAATGTAATATAATACAATATGTACATACACACACACACACACACACACACACACACACACACACACACACACACACACACACACACACACACACACACACACACACACACACACACACACACACACACACACACACATCTCATCTGTACTGCTAGTTTTTGGAATTTGATTATTAAAGCAATAAAAGAGTAAAATGCTGCGAGCTTGTTATTAGGGAAATACTTCAATGTGAGAACACGAAGAGCAGTGGAGCACATGATGCGAGTTAGGAGTGTAGACTTAGGAGATGAAGATAGATACACGTTCGCAATAGATAACTTGAGCTGAAAGATAGCAAGATACCCAAAAGATACAGCGCTCATCCACATTCACTCATACACAAACGTGCACACACATACACAAGCATACACAAACACATACAGAAAAAATGTCTATTGACAGGCAGTAATTATGAGAATTCAATACACCGAATTTGGAAAGAAATGATGCAGATTTTAAAAATCAATGTATCGATCTTATTAAGCATGTTTGTTCATTAAAGAAGTAAAAGTGGAAGTTGTGCGTATGGATGGATAAAATTCAGGGCAGTCTTGGTGTGTGGTACTGAAGAAACATCCAACTGAAATACAAGCGATGATCATTCTTTATAAATTCAAACATATTTGGTATATACACCAATACACCAATAGTCATATCTATTTGTGCATAGTTACACGCACACACACACACACACACATAAATACATACATACATACATATATATATATATATATATATATATATATATATATATATATATATATATATATATATAAGGTAAACACATAATTTCGTGCAAACAACCTTCATCAAATAGGTATGGCTTTGTATGTATGTATGTGTTGTGCATATATATATATATATGCACAACACCTTTATTAGGTAATTTTATATCGTTCTACTGTAAAACAAGTTCAAATAACATATATGGATACACATACGTAGAAACACAGAAACACTCACAAATAAACGTTCTAGGTTGATGATACATCGATACTCAGAGTTCGTATGAACTTGTTGTCCGAAGAGAAACTGAATAACAATGAAGTGGATAGCCTATTATGTAAAATTAGTTTTAATGCATCCTATTTGTATTTTTCTGACATATTTAGGCACACACATGCGCGCAAACATACACACACATGTGTGTCTATGTGTGTGTGTGTGTTGTTTTAATAAACCATACTCGTATCCATCATGACCTAAATTATGTAAATTTGTTGTGTGGTGTTTGTAGTCATCTCTGCAAATGAAATGGTGGCCTGACAACTTACATGAAGTGTTATCAAATGAAATGAAATAAACTATAAATATCGGTTAGTAATCCTTTCTAGTATAGGCACAAGGCAAGAAATATTTGGTGAGAGGGCGCTAGACGATTACATCGATTCAAGTACTTAACTAGTACTTATAGTGTCAATGTCAACCCCTCGAAAAGATGGAAGGCAAAACCAACCTCTACTGAATTTGAACTCAGATGACAGAGACAGACGAAATGCCGCTAAGCATATTTATTGGGCGTGTTAACGATTCTGCCAACCCGCCACCTTAATATAATAACACTGATCTCAGTGCATTGTTGTCCAATTGTGAGTCAGTATTATTTTCATGAGGGTGCAGATGTTTTTCTTTCTGTTGCTATTACATGGTTCCTAGTGTGGGTTTTAGGTCTTCTTACAGAACGCTCATACGTCATCTTCGACGTGAATCTCAATCATTATATAAAATCCCTATATATAAAACCCCTTTGTCATCTCATTTTCTTATACATTTGTATACGTACATGTGTATGTATACACACACACACACACACACACACACACATACACATATCGTCAGTGGATTATATAACCAAAAAAGAAGCAGACTCTAAAAGTTTGAACAGTAATGTATTCATATGAATTTAAATATATGTCCGATCACAGAGTGACCAATGGTTTCGCATCTATAAGGTTAATCGCTTTATGGATACGAAACCATTGGTCATGGTCACTTTATGACCGGACATATATTTAGTTTCATGTATTCGGCATGATAGATCGCTAACCACTACACACATTTTTTTCTCTCTCCTTGTTTCTTTCTGTGTTCCTTTCTGTGGAAGAGCGTAGGCTCGGAACGTTAAAGACTTTTTCAATTCCCGAACGTTATACTAATACATCTGTTTGTTTTCTAGACCACCTGTCTTCGTCTGTTG
>NC_068982.1:111929291-111932409 GCF_001194135.2 Octopus bimaculoides
TATATATATATATATATATATATATATATATATATATATATATATTACCAATAGTTTCATGCTTTTAGACACATCAAATTGGCAGATATATAACATGTCGTGTGTCCCCACGCAATCCGAAACTTTTAGCAAAGGCAAGCATATGAACAGGTTCCTTTTCTTGAACTGGAGGACACCAGCCGCTTCAGATTGAATAGCGACTTGACCTCGTTTCTGTTTTATTATTCTGTACCAGCATTAATTATATTAATTATGATTTCTACATTTAAAACGGACGATCTCCGTTTTCTTATTTTCCTTTCTTTCTTCTCAGTCCACTTTTTGCATCAATCCTCTTCGCGCTTTTTCTTTTTTTTTTCTCTCTTATTGATCATCGTCGGCGTCCTGGTTTCTAAATACATCTAAAGTTATGAACTGATCCTGAAAGATTGCTTGGAGATACATACCATGTTATATAAATTTGTCTATCTTAAAGCCTGAGACTATTAGTAGCTCTTTTGTAATTGTGTATATTAAATGATATTTATTTCTCACTGAATGGCGTGTGTTTTTGTTGACCCTACCTATAATATAACTATAACTCTGTGTGTGTGTATATATATATATATATATATATATATATATATATATATATATATATATATGTATGTATATATGCATGTATATACACGAGGGAAATTCAGCTCCATATGACTTAGGCTTACTGAATGAAGAGGCACAAGAAATTCGATTCCATTTCTGCCTGCTCCTAGGTACCTATACGCTACCAGCTTCCTATCCAGCCAAACATTTCAAAATATTCCGATTTTCCAATGGAACTAGTATCTGCAATTTGTCGATCTTACTCTGACAACAACGCCTTCACAAATAGCTGCCTGTTTTTCCAGTAGCCATATTGGACTTTCTGTACCTCTTTATTCGGTAATCTAAGCCTGAAAGAGACTGGTTTTCTTTTAGAAGCTCGCAAAACTTTAAACAGCATGAAGCCGAGTCTAAATATTTTAGATACTAATAATGATGGACTCTCCCGTCGAAGACGACGTATGGGTGTTCAGCTCTTGCTGAACGACCTACACAAATGATTTGTTTATAGTGATCAAATGTTCGTGCTGCACATTAGCTCCCTACCTGCATCAAATCGACGTTGCCTGAACCTGTGCACTATCTACCACGCGTCAAGTGTCGACGTGATTGCAGAGCAACGCGTGATGAAGCATTTTGCTCAAGAACACAACGCACCTCCCGGTCTAGGAATTGAAACCACGATCTCGCGATAATAATAATAATAATGATAATAATAATAATAATAATAATAATAATAATAATAATAATAATAATAATAATAATAATAATAATAATAATAATAATTATTATTATTATTATTATTATTATTATTATTATTAACTATATGTATATATACATATATAACATTATATATATATATATACACGTATATAAATCAATATATATATATACGCTTCGACGATGAGCATTCATTTGTTCGATAAACTGAGCGCTCAACTTGTTACATTAAGGGATATGTGATGGAGTATTCTACTACGTGCACTTTGAAATAAATCCTCAAGCCGAATAAGCTTGACAGCATATGCAGCAAAACTGGAATTTTCTAAATTATACCCGACAAGCTTCCGCACAGTTTCCATCTTAGTTTTACTCACAATGCATGGATCAAACGAAGTGTATGGTGAAAACACTTGTCAAAGAAGCCATGGAATGGTATCGAAATTCGGACCTTATCATCACGAAAAGAACTGTTAGCCAGCCTGCAATGCCTATGTCCGCTCTACATTTTCATTACACACACACACATGTTCTTTAAATACATATACATATACATGTAAATACATATACATACGCTTATTGTAGTATGGCACATATACACTTAAACATTCACAATCGTGTAAATATAAATCTTTCAATCTCTGAAAAGAACAATTGAGAAATTAAATACATAAATGGAATTGACAAAAGGATAAATAGAAACAAACTTTTATGTGGTAAAGGCAATATTTGTATCTATAAGAGATGATTTTAGTATAAAAAATTATCTCAACGTAAAACTGCTCGTTGTTTAAAGTTAGTATTGTGATGAGTTATCGAACGATGAACTCTTGTGAAAATAATACTAGCTAGTATGATATATTTCTAATAGTAATTTAAAAATTATAATTTATCTTGTCGTGTAAATATAGTTATTTGTTAGTTAAGTAGTACCAATAGAACAAATGATCGTATCAAATTGATTTTTATGACATGTTGTTAACTTGTTAAGGCAACTTATGATGATGGATTGTATAGAGAGCCGAGGCATTAACAACACTGTAGATTTGCCATTAAACAAGAAGTTGAAACTGTACACATTCATTTTAACTGACTCATACTGGTAAGTGCTGTCAATATGGCTGTGCTAGTTGAGCTGTTGAATGCAATCGAGCAAGACAGCCAATGGAATATAGTGAAAGGAAATCATATAAGCGTTGTTAGGATTATAATAATCCTTAAAAACGGAGGGGAAAAGCTTGCTGAAGACAATAACAACAATTATTGTTGCTGATTACATTTAGTAGACTTGCTTACATTTGTTGATTACCTTTAGTTTGTACTAATTTATTTAGTTGTAGAGACATAAATTTTTCTCTATGTAGACAGCGTCAAGTAGTTTTATAGAGAAAAGTGATGTAATTATTATTTACACAATGGCTGTGTCCAGAGAACACAATTTTGTTTCTCATCTTCAAAAGTGAAATGCGTATACCGGAGAGTTTTTGACTGTGCCCGTGAGAGGAGTATCATTTTATTCACATTTGGTATATTTCTCCCTTTTGAATTATATTGAGACTTATATATATATA
Source organism: Octopus bimaculoides (assembly GCF_001194135.2). Classification (NCBI taxonomy): domain Eukaryota; kingdom Metazoa; phylum Mollusca; class Cephalopoda; order Octopoda; family Octopodidae; genus Octopus; species Octopus bimaculoides. The sequence goes on from NC_068982.1 coordinate 111,932,165, forward strand.
ATTTATATCATGGATCAAACATATTTAGCTATTGCTTTTAATTATTAATTTTTCTATATGTGACAGTGGATTTTCATTGATGAGTTCATGAACCTTGGTTCTTTTCCATAAAACTATATATTTATATATATTTTACTCTGTAAAGCTCAATTTAATTTTAATTTTTTATAAATTGATTTTAATTGAGTTTTTACCTGTAATTTTGGATTTTGTCCCTAATATATATATATATATATATATATATA
>NC_068982.1:111932506-111935628 GCF_001194135.2 Octopus bimaculoides
TATATATAGGGAGAATTCACACAAAAAAACAACAGACGAAGAGAGGTGGTGTTGAAAACAAATCGATGTATTAGTATAACGCTCGGGAATTGAGAAAGTCTTCAACGTTTCGAGCCTACGCTCTTCTACGGAAAGAAACAAGGAAAAAAATGTGTGTAGTGGTCAGCGATCTATCATGGCGATCTATCATATATATATATACCCCTCCACAATCTTGGAAATGTATCACCTCCCCACCCACACAAATAAATGCACACATACGCACATACGCACGCACACGAACACACTTCTACCTACACACTTCTACCTACACACACAGGTATATCACTGTGTGAATGTATGCATATACATATTACGTTTCCAAGATTATTTAGGCTTCAAAACCAGAATTTGCCCGATGTAAAATAATCTTTTCTATTCTAGGCACAAGGCCTGAAATTTTGGGGGAGGGGGCCAGTCGATTAGATCGACCCCAGTACGCAACTGGTACTTAATTTATTCACCCCGAAAGGATGAAAGGCAAAGTCGACTTCGGCGGAATTTGAAGTGAGAACTTAACACAGACGAAATACCGCCAAGCATTTCGCCCGATGTAATATAATGTAAATGCATATGTGTGTGTGTATATATATATATATACATATATATATATATATATATATATGTATATATATATATATGTATGTATGTATACATGTATGTATGTATATATGTGCGTGTGTATCTGTTTAAATATATACACATGCATACATATAACATACATATACATACATACATATATACTTATATATGTATTTACATATTCAGTTATAAAAAAAAAGCAGTTTTACATTAATCTGAAGCGTGACTCTGTCTATACTTTTGTAGAGTACAAATTTATTATTCTTGAACAAGAACAATATTGACAGTGACTTCGAAGTTTTGGCCAGCTAAACCAAGATTAACTTCAACGCATCGGGTCCGACGATTGGTTAGCTGGCCAAAAATTTTGAAATCGCTATCGATAATAACATTCTAGTTTAATAATAACGATAACAATATGTATGTATGTATGCATATATGTATGTATGTATGTATGTATGTATGTATGTATGTATGTATATGTGTGTGTGTGTGTGTTTGTGAGTGTGTGTGTATATGTATATATGTATATATATATGTATGTATGTATTTATTATATGCATATATGGATGTATATATATGTATGTGTACCTATGTACACCCATATTTATGAATGCTTACATACATACTTACATATACACCTACACAAATACCTATATCACTTCCTCCCCATCTACTAACCTACCTCCTACCTGCCTACCTTCCAATCTTCCTACCTACATGCCTACTTACCTACCTACCAACCTACCTACCTACATACATACATACATACATACGTACATATACTTAATGCCATTTTGCAGAGATAGGTTTTCGATGGAATAGATTACGATTATGTTGATAAAACTTAGAAAAATAATAACATATATTTATTACATATATGGAAATTAGAAATTTGTTTTATTTAATTTTATTTTGAATTAATGCATTTTTTTTTTTTTTGAAAATTAGTTTTTCAGGTCGTTGTGTTGTGTAAGCAGCAAGAATTTTGATAAAAGTTAAATCATAATTATTGAATGCATGTCATATTTCCTGATATTACCTCTGGTGGTAAAATTATACTTCCAAAGTTACCTGTCATATGATGGGTAATACTCTAGTAGTATGTATATTATGTTAAAGGTGCTTGAGAGGCCATATGTTATTTAATTTTAAATTTTATGCTATTTTACCATCCGATGACTAACCACACACATATACACAAATATGTACACGTGAGACATCTATGGACTAAAGTACAACTGCACCAACATGTTACATCAGCAATTTCAATTATGCCACGCCGACTTACAACCCGCACCTCACGTAGCCACTAAGCAACTGAATCTCTTCTAATGGAATGATAATTACGCTGTAGGAGATGTCCGAGTAAATTCATTCTTTAATTGAACTGGGATGTCTGGCAACTGGTTTAGTCTGTGAGACGATCTCCATAGGTAATTCTTTCGAGATTCAGTGACATAATAATAACTTTGATACTGTTAGCAGTTGTGTGGTCGCTGTTGCTAATGAAATGAGTTAATTCACACATGATAATAATAAAAGTTATTACAGGCTGTTGAACACGTCATTGTGAATTACAACTGATCATAGACTGTTGAACAGTCTTAATGATAACACTGATCACTGTGATAACTACATCCTCAGACAACTGAATAAGGATAGAAACAAGCTTCATAGTACTGAAAAATAATAATGATTTCTCACTTAGATACTAGGTCAGCAACTTAAAGGAGAATGGCTAACCAGTAACACTGACCCCATTGTTTGATTGGTATTTTATTTTGCCGACCCCAGAGAGATGAAAGTCAAAGTTGATCTCGGCGGGATTTGACTCAGAAAACGAAGAGCCAGAACAAATGCTTTAAAGCAGTTTCACGCCTAATGATTTTGCCATCTCGGCTACATGCTAATGCACAGTCGAAACGGGAACACTAACTTCAATTATAAAAATAGTGACACACTGTTGAATAGTCTTAATGCTAGCCAGTAGCCAACAACTACTGAACAGTCATGATCACCATTATTAGAAGTTAACAATAGGCACGTACAGTAGAACCATCTTCATAACAGCGATGAATGTAGAATGTTGAACTGCCATAATGATAGCAATTACCACAATGATAACTGTGATCATAAGCTGATGAATCTTCACTATAACCTCAGTCTAATCTATAACAGTTTATTAAAACCAGAGAGTGCTCAGGAGCCATTTCCAATGTTTGTTTCATAATGTTTGTTAAATAATCCTGGTTTTTATTAGTTAAATAATCTTGGTCTTTCTTTATAAGTGTCCCATCAAACGGTGGTGATGTAAAAAGGATAAAACTGTCGTGTGTATGTTAAGAAGGATTCAGCCACTGTATTAAAGCTTGTATTAAGTCTATCTGGGTGTTACCCACGGTTATATACATACGTAATACGTAAATACATACATATACAGTCATATATACATGTGTGTATAAGTATTTATATATATATATATATATATATATATATAT
>NC_068982.1:111935943-111940303 GCF_001194135.2 Octopus bimaculoides
TATATACAAACATAGAGTCCATTTTTTAATGCTATCTCTACAGATTTTCTGTAGAAATTAGAACTAATACTGAGAGTTACGACGTATACGAATCAATCGAAGTTAGAACAAATAGGTAATGGGTGTATGTGCATCTTTCAGGGGTTCTTGCTCCTTTTTCTACACCACATCCAACCCATTAACCATCCAGGAAAACATTGCTTAAATACCCACAAAATTTCGCGGTTTAACACAGTTGGATATATCAATTTTACATATATAAAACACATTCCTGGCAACTGATACGTACATATTAATTGCTGGTAGGGGCAACGTATTTCGTTTTGCAACCATAATATACCACTAAGTATATTAAAGGCTTTATAAGTCAATACCGTATCCTGTCGTGTTAGAGAAATAAATAGGCGGATAGATAGATAGATACATAGATAGATGAATAGTTATATAGATAGATAGATAGAGAAAGCGAGATAGATAGAGAGAGAGAGAGAGAGAGAAGGGGGGAGCATGATGTACAGTTAGAAGTGTATGCTAAATCATATACGCTATTTTACTTAGTTCATAAAACCTATGTGTCATACGCTATTTTACTTAGTTCATAGAAACTTAGTGTCATAAAAACTATGTGTCATTTCAACTGTACATCATGCACAAGAGATTTTTACTTTCAAAGTCATGGCTGTGTGATGGCTATGCCACTCTTGATTAACTATTTGCAAAGATGTTAGATGTTCGTTGTTTTTACGCATACATACGTAATATACATACTTATATGCTGGATACTATTCAAGAATCTGTCTGTAGTATAGTGTTTTAATGACGTATAGTATATCTTCGGTAATATGTGATGTACTTCACTATAATTTTTCACAAGGTTTGCTGTTTATAGTAGCTGATTCCATCTTTTAGCCCGATAATCTAATACACTGATGTTCAGTCAAAACTACACTTCAGACCAGCGTTCTACTATGTAACCCATTATCCTGTCCATAACAATAATAATATTGATTTCTAATTCAAATAAAGGCCACAAAATTTGATAGAGATATAGTCGTAACTACATAGTACAAACCATTTTTCTAAAAGCTCTTTAAATTCTCCGAAAATATACCATGAATGTAACACTAATTTCGATGGAAAGAAAACACTCAAACATATGCAAACATACAGAAATATACATATGTATGTATGTATGTATGTATGTATGTATGTATGTATGTATGTATGTATGTATGTATGTATGTATGTGTGTGTATGTGTGTGTATGTGTGTATATGTATGTATGTATGTATGTATGTATGTATGTATGTGAATGTATATATATATATATATACATATATATATATATATATATATATATATATCTGTACGAGTTGCGTTTAAAAAGTTTCTGACTTAATTTTGTCCCATCAAATCTAATGCCGCATGGCCAAAATCCTTTGAATTGTAGATGAGGTTCTCTTCTTATTCATGCGTAAAAATTTTCGCGACGGTAGGGCGCGTCGGTTCCCGGCTGCTATGCCGGGAGTACAAATGTGTAGTGCGCGCGCATCGGATTTTCGCTTTCACCAAACACATCCAGCAGAGATATTGCATCAAGCTTGGTGATACTCGAATTCAAAACATTCCAGAACCTTCAGCAGGCTTTTGGCGATGATGCCATGGGCAAAACTCAGATCAAGGAAGACCCGTGTGTAAACAGTTCAGGAAATTGTTCAGGAAGTGGGAATAAGCGCAGAATCGGTGCATTTCATTTTAATGGAAGATTTGCTCATGCGGAGAGTATTAGCGAAATTCGCCCCCAAGGTGCTGGTGTAGCAATAGAAGTAACCCAACATAGAAACTGTTAAGAACATGCTAGACTGTGCAAACCATGATCAAAACTTCATGAAGACATCATCAATGATCTATGGTCGATGCGTTCGGTTATCTTGCGTGAAAATGAAAATCTGATAGGCGCAAACTACACGTCTGTACTCTGAGCACAACAGCCTGGAACTGACGCAGCCTACTGGCGTATCGGCGCGATCATTTTCACTCGCACGCAGAAAGGACGCTGTCACTTCCCACCCAAAGGATTTTGCCCGGGCGGCATTAGTTATGGCAGGAAAACATAAAATCGGATACATGTATACATGTATTCACATACATGCATAAAATGTACACACACACACACACACACACACACACACACACACACACACACACACACACACACACACACACACACACACACACACACACACACACACACACTCACACTACTATTTACATTTAACCCCACTGTCAATTATTTCGCCATGATTCCCTTTATACTGTACAAAAATATACACCGAAATATCACAGTATTTCAAAGCTCATGTTATTGCCAACACGCTATCTTGAAATAGTGAGTTATAATAACAAATATGAAGAATAAAAATCAAACGGGATACATCAGTACCATTATCATCATTGACAACAACAACGGCGGCAACAATAGCCGCAGGTGCACAAACCACAGCAGCAACAGCAGCGGCGGCAGTAGCAGCAGCAACAACAACTGCAGCACCAGTAATAGCAGCAGCAGTATTGGCAGTAATAGTAGTAGTAGTAGTAGTAGTAGTAGTAGTAGTAGTAGTAGTAGTAGTAGTAGTAGTAGTAGTAGTTGTTGTTGTTGTAAAAACAACTAATATTTGTACGTGATCGTTTCACCTGTGCAAGAAATAATAAGCAAAACATTCCAAGTCTCACATCCTTAAAAGTGTTACGAACGGAGTTTCACATTAGACAATGTAGACTACGGTTCACTGCGCATAGATAAATAAACGGGGGCGATTACAGCTTAACTATTCTTGATCATAGAATTGCTCAATCACGGTGGCTGTAGTGCTACCCACCCGACACATACAACAACAACAACGACAATGGAATGGGCAGAAACAATAGCAATGAAATCGAAAACTGTTCAAAAACAGGACATAACCATAACACTGAAACTGAGAAGGAAATTGGATTTAGTTTGGTAAGACAGAAAAGTTTATCCGGATATATTGTTAATAAACATTACCATGTCATTTGAAATTCTTATTAGGTCCATTTAAGTTTATATAATTCGAAAAGTGAATTTATTATTTCAAATCGACATTTATGTATTAATAAATTATGATCAAAACTATATTAAAATATTGAAAATAGTTTAAGAAGGATTTGTCGTGGAGCGAGCTATCATCTTATACAGTAATTTGACATCGTCCACAAATGTCCTGTATGCAATTTTGAATCATTTATAATAAGTCTAAAAACAGTAATTTTATATCTTGTAAAATCGAGCATTAAATCCACATAATTTCTTCGATAATATTGTAATTATATGTCTGCCAGTTTTGTTGTAAATCTTAATATCTCATCGATATGAAATCTAGTGGGCAAAATGTTACTTTGTGTTGTAACATTTGCTCACAAAGCTATAGAACTGAATATTGTAATCATATCTACTGCAAAATGATTGCGTAGCTCCCATTATACAGATTTAAAATGTTAGTCAGAGTATATATTATTCCAAGATACGAAGATGATTCTCAACGTTTAGCAGTTTTAAGATAGCTGATGCTTTTGGCGTCTGGTGAGTTTGGTCGGAAAGTATTTCTAAATCATTCTTTTATAAAGACCACTCAGAAATTTCATCTTTAAATTTAGCAACCAGGACGATACATTTAGAGCTATATTAGTATTCTAGTGGAGGATAACCACAGATTCGTATAAAGTATATAAACTAAAGATGCAAATGGACACTTTTATAAAGTTCAACTAAAACTTCACTATAACCAATACGAAATATCTAGAGAGTCGTATACCAGAAAGCCTGCTGATTTGTACACGTGGGAGTGTGCATCATTTAATTAGATTGAAAAATATAAATTGTAGAATATATCTAATATTCTTCCAATTCACCAAAACTTTCAAAAGACGTTTAATTAGAAGCGGCACAATTAATAACTGTATCATTTTAGAATAAATATAAAATTTACGATCGATTACTTTACTAAATAGTAGATGCTACTGTAGCCTCCAATACGAATAATGAATGGATGAAATCTGCCTTTTTTGACATATAATAAGTTAGCTCATTTAAGTAACACATAACAGTACGATATTTAGCAGGCACGGCAGTGTGGTTAAAAAATTTGCTTTCACTGCAAATTGGTTTTGGAATCAGCCCTATAAATCAGTACATTGGGTATGTAAGTATCTTTTTACCTTACTCTAAAGAAACAAAAGATGTGGCAGCAGAGGTCGATTAGGAAAAAGACAATGTGAATGCGCACCCGAAGTACGAACGTGGTGTGGTTGCATGCCTGCATATATATATATATATATA
>NC_068982.1:111940424-111945667 GCF_001194135.2 Octopus bimaculoides
GGTAAGGAGCTTGCCATATGGTTCGGAGTCCAGTCTCACTGAGTGGAGCCTAGGGCAAGTGTCTACTACTATAGCCTCCGGCCGACCAAAACCTTGTGAGCGGATTTGGCAGGTAGAAATTGAAAGAAATTCATCTTTTATATGTATACATGTGTATACGTATATATATATATATGTGTGTGTGTGTGTGTGTGTGTGTCTGTGTGTGTGCGCGTGTACGTGCGTGTGTGTGTATCTCTTTGCGTCTGTTTTTGTTTCCCACCATTACTTGACAACTAGTGTTGCTGTGTTTACGTCCCCGTAAGTTAGCGGTTCTGTAAAAGAGTACGATAAAATAAGTACTTTTAAAAAATAAGTGCTGAGGTCGATACATTCGACTAAAAAGTCTTCAAGGTGGTGCCCCATTAGGGCTGCAGTCTAATGACTGAAACAAGTCAAAGATAAACGATAAAAGGTACATACATACATACATACATACATACATACATACATACATATATACGTACGTGTGCGTTTGGATGGGTGGGTGTGCATGCATGCATGCATACAAATATATATACATATACATATGCACACGAGCACACGTAACTTAGATATTCCGTTAACAAGGAGAAAAGTGAGAAAAAGATAGAAATAACGCTGACTTTCTACACTGGATCTTAAAACTCCAAATAAAAAATTAGCTGTATTTGTGCTAGATAAAAGAATAATGATAGTGATAATGATGATAATAATGATATTCATAGAGATACTAATAAATATTATTGTTATTATTACCATTATTTTTATTATTATTATTATTATTATTATTATTATTATTATTATTATTATTATTATTACCATTATTATTATTATTATTATTATTATTATTATTATTATTATTATTATTATTATTATTATTATTATTATTACCATTATTATTATTATTATTATTATTATTATTATTATTATTATTATTATTATTATTATTATTATTATTATGTTTTCAGTTTCACTGGATATTTCTTTTCTTTCTCATTTGGCTGATTAGATGATTGGAGAAGAGAAAAGTCTTCTGAAATTTAAAACCAAAATGGCCGCACAAATTATTCTCTTTGTAAATCTCGATATGTCATGAAATATTGAACTGTCGCTCTAAAATAAACTACGTACACAAGCGTATATACACACACATACACACGCGTGTAAAAATATAAATATAAATATAAATATATATATACATATACATACATATGTGTTTGTGTGTTTGTGTGTGTACATACGTATCTGCTTGTGTGTGATGTGTGTGTATACATATAACTTTCAATCTATATGCCAGTCTAAATAATGTATTCTTATACTCCCTCCATATATACATACACATTCACATGCAATAAATGCAGTTTTAAAATTGTTATCCGATAATTATATGTGTATATTGCTAAGAATATAAACATCTCCACATGATATATGAACATCAGCGTGCATACACATCCACACATCCACACATCCCGACATATATATGCGTGTTTTATTTAATGGAAACTGCATGTTACTTAAATAGAACAATATTTGGAAAATTCATTAATTGTACATGACATTATAATTGCCTATAAATCATTTTACAATAAACTCTAATCATGCTCATCGTTTCACTGTATATTACATAAAATTGTGTTACTATATATTATAATATTATATTATCATATTATATTATATTACCATGCTACACGTGCATTGATATAATGATGGACATTCCTCTATTGAGAGCTGTGGCGAACATGGGTCAAGAACAATAAGCAAGATAAACATATTAAGATTAATAACATATTAGATTAAATCATTGGTTGTTACTTACAGGTTTGTCATTGGAGTGTGTAAGGGTGTAGGTTTTGAAAAAAAAATTCGAGCTTCCGATAGACATGTGGAGCAGAAGTCAAGAATAAAAAAACGAAATTTAACACATTTTCTCTCAACACGGATTTTCCATTTCTGTCTAAATTCTTTGAAAATCGAGCAAAGAAAGGAAAATAGAAAAAAGAAAAAGAAAGCAAGGAAGCGAATGCCATTACCTGGGGAGGGGGCATCAACAATAACAATAAAAAGAACAACGTCAATAACAAGAGTTTCAAACAGATAATGCAGTAGTGGGAGGACTAAAATAAAAGAAGGTAGGAGCGACAAAGACATCTTTTACAAACAAATGAAAGAAAGAGCGAGTGAGAGAGAGAGAGAGAGAGAGAGAGAGAGAGAGAGAGAGAGAGAGAGAGAGAGAGAGAGAGAGAGAGAGAGAGAGAGAGAGAGAGAGAGAGAGATAGAGAGAGAGAGAGAGAGAGAGAGAGAGAGTTGGGAGGGAGAGGGAGAATGAAAAATAAAAATGTGGGATGAAGAATGGTGGAGGTGAATATAATGAGTGAACGAGAGAAAAGAAACTAGAGTCGCCTAGAGATAAAAAGAGATTGAGAGGGAAAGAGAGAGACAGAGAGAGACAGAGAGAGAGAGAGAGAGAGAGAGTGGTGGAGAGTGAAATAGAGGGAGAAAAACAAGGAATGCGAGATGATTAATAAAGAATAGAGGAGAAATGGAGAGTCAACTAGAGAGAAGGAGATGGGTGGAGAGAAAGAAAAGCAGAGATGTAACTAGAAGGACGTCTAGAATGTGACAGAATGAGAAATTATGAAGATTTCTGTGAGTAGTAGAAGAAAAAAAAATATAGATGAAGAAAAACAACAACAACAACAACAGCAGAAGTGGGAGTAGAATGGAGATGAAGTGACATATGTAAGAATGAGTAAATTTGAAAAGATAATGGCTTTGATGAAAATATGAATGAAGAAAGGAAATTATGGCAAAGATATAATAAATATAATACAAGTGGGATAAGAACATCTATCTATCTATCTATCTATCTATCTATCTATCTATCTATCTATCTATCTATCTATCTATCTATCTATCTATCTATCTATCTATCTATCTGTGTATCTATGATAGAACGAAATAAAGGAGGACTATAGGAAAGAGTGAGACGAGTAAAAAGGAGAAAATGAGAAAGATGATACAAAATTAAGAGGTTAAAAGGAGAAGACATGTAGGATTGTAAAGAAAATGTTAGAGCCCACGCCTCCAAAAAAGCCTATTAAGAAGTAGAGTAAACAAGTTTCATACTGGGACAACTACAGTACATTTGTCTTTGAACAAAGAAGGTCAGACGAAAATGGAGTGGAGTCAGAGTTTTACTATTTAGAGCTAGTTGGTTTTCAATATCACATGAAAGGTGTCTTTACTGTTATTGTTATAATTGTATAATATAGTAAAATAAATAATTAAATAATAATTGGCTTCAAATTTTGCCTCAAGTTCAGGGGAGGAATTAAGTTGATTGTATCGAACCTAGTTCTCAACTGGTACTTATTTTATCGATCCGGAAAGGATTAAAGGCAAAATCGACCTCTGGGGAATTGGAAATCAAAACGTGAAGACGGACGAAATGCCGCTAAGCATTTTGCCCGGCGTGCTATCAATTCTGCCAGGTCACCACCTTTCCACAACAGAAATGATAATAAAAGCTTTTCATCATCATTATCAATAATTTTTATTATGAAGTTGTTCTAAATTAATTTGCCGGTCACTTACAACAAGTAGAAATCTGAGAACAAATACCATACGCACTATCACAGAGATGTTGATATACGAAAGCAATGGCTATCACTACCTTTTCACAAACACACATACACATCTCACAGACACGTTTGTATGTATAAACATTTTCGATACCAGAAGCTTTTATCAAACCATTATCAAAATAGCAATCTCGCTAAAATACTTCGTACGCCTAGCACAATGCAGCTAGTATTTACGTAAATCACTCTTTACTCGTAAAAGAACATAGTAACCAATTACCTATATATAATAACAGCAGAAATAACATCGAAACATCAAGTGTTGTAAATACAAATTATGTCCTGGCGAACGCAAATAAAATTCTTACGCGATCATTAACAAGGTGACCTGATTTCTCACGATCAAAGTCTGGATCATACCAAACCGTAAATAGATACGCGCAAAGGACTCTTTAGGAGTTGTACGAGCAAACATGTATACGAAAAATTGCAAATATGATTACAATATTTCAGTCGCAAAGCGCACGGTCAGTAAGAGTGAAATAATAATTTTAAAACTTTGCGGCCTATTTTAACTAACCTCAAGAAATACATCAATGATAGAACTTTCTGTAATGATGAACATCACAAATATGAATTAAAAAGGCAAGCATTCTACACACAGAGTTTACGTCTAAGTGTCGTCAAGAAAATATATTTCACCGGTATAATTACAAGTAAAGACATAAGCCAGGCGTAGATTACTGCTCCTCCGAATGATAATTGACGGAAAAATCGAATGAAGTTAATCGAAAGCCTCTAACATGGCATCAGACTGTTACCGCATCATCTGACTAACAGAACTGTCACTATTAACTATTATCAGTTGAGTATTATTTTGAGCATGAAACATTGACGAATGAAATGGTAAGTGGAATGAACTTACACACACAACAAATTTACTGCACCTGAGTTGATTGTTTTCATTAGTTAAGTTACAATATATATATATATATATATATAGTCACAGGGTTGCATACATACGCACGCACACACATGCACGCACACAGACAGACAGACACACGTTTATGTATAAACCATTACACAAACTAGCATAAACCTCTTAAATACGTTATATTATACAATATTTTTTTTAAATTGTAACAGTTGACTATAATGGCAAAGCAATATAAATGTGAATCATGAATATCATTGATGTAATTATTGAGATATATTTAAGATAATAATTATGAATTCTAGGATATAAGAATTTTACGGTACAGCGATGAATTGTTGGATGGAGGTTATTAAGACTATTTCAAGTAAATGGGTCAATGTATTTCATTCAAATAGGTCAAGATATTTAATAGAAATAAGTTAAGGTATGAATGAAAAAAACAAACAAAAATAGATAACTTAAGAAACCAGAACTAATCGAAGATCTATATTTACCATTAAAAAATGTTTGTGTACATTTAGGGATAATTTCTTTTAGCAATTAATTAATTTCTACACAGTAATCAATTTGCTCGAACACTAATTTTCCAAGTACACTAATTGCCAACTCTACAAAATATAACCATCTCATTTATTATGAATATTGACTGATATGTTATACACACACACACACACACACACACACACACACACACACACACACAC
>NC_068982.1:111945677-111947166 GCF_001194135.2 Octopus bimaculoides
TATATATATATGTAAGCCGTGCAACAGAGAAAATTAGAGAATAATTGGTTGTTCTGAACTGTAGTAAAGCTAAGTCAGCTAAAAACTAGGTCGGGATCGAGATCCTGCGGTTGTTGGGTCAGTAGATAACGTCCTAAGGGTTATGATTTCACAGATTTATGTTAATTTTGAGACGATCAATATTTCTGTGGTTCTGCAAAAATTAAAAAATATCGTTAATGAACCGATTAGAATCAGAACGAAAGTCGAAACGAAAGGTTTGTCTAATACTTCTTTACGCAGATATCAAAGTGTAAGAGTTACAAAGATGGTGGAGATATCTCAAATATATTACAAAAGACAAGGCAATTAATTAACTAATAAATAAATAAGCTTTTAAGCGGACCAAAAAATATGGTGACAGTCTAATATTAAAAAAATCTGAGTGCATCTAAACAAAATAAGTAACATTTGGAAACATTCGCCCTCGTAGACATTGTAAGATGACAAAGAACGATTCTGCATATAAGAAATAGTTTTGTTAACAATAACGTAATAGTAAAGGCATCAAATAATATTTTCAGTTATCGACTGTAAATAAATCTTATACTTTGTTGAGTAAATACTATTGTGTAGTGAACAAAAATATCTACATAATTAACCCAAGCTCTTGGCTGTGACGAAGTTAGGGAGGGGGGGAGATTTTGAGAAAGAGAGAGATGGGGACAGAGATGGTGAGAGAGGGAGAAAGAGGAAGAGAGGAGGGAATGAGTGTAGCAACTAGAGAGTGAACCAATGAGGTATGTGAGAGATATAGAGAGAATGGGAGAGAAGAAAAGAAGGAGAACTGGCGAATGTGTAAGGAAAACTAAAAGGAACAAAATCATGAGAGATTGTATAGGTGTGAGAGAGAGAGTATAAGAAAGAAAGGACACAGGAACAATGAAAGAATCGGAGTATCAGAGAAAAATACTATTATAGAGTGGGGATATAAAAACGAAAAGAAAAAAAGGAGCAACATAAAAGAGAGAGAGAGAGAGAAAGAGAGAGAGAGAGAGAGAGAGAGAGAGAGAGAGAGAGAAAGAGAGAGAGAAATGTAAAAGCAAAACAAAGATAGGTAGAAAACGGGGGACAGTTATAGAGAGAAATCGTTAAAGACGATAGAAGATGGCGTGAGGGAGTATTCAGAATCTAAGCTGATTGGACAAATGAAAAAAAAAAAAAAGTCACAAGGTAATAACACTGAAAGAGTTAGAAATTAGTAATAAAGGTAGCTCGAGGTAAATGCAAACTAATTATAAACCAGTTAATCAATATAGCAACAGTGGTCTATATAGTATTAATTATCGAAAATAACACAGCAGAATGCATTTATATTTACTGCAACTTTTGATCTAACCAATACATACACACATACATACATACATACATACATACATACATACATACATACATACATACACACACACACACACACACACACACACACACACACACACACACACACACA
>NC_068982.1:111947548-111948304 GCF_001194135.2 Octopus bimaculoides
TCTCTCTCTCTCTCTCTCTCTCTCTCTCTCTCTCTCTCTCTCTCTCTCTCTCTATCTATCTATCTATCTATCTATCTCTCCCCCCCTCTCTCTCTCACACACACACAGCGAGTGAGTTTAATAAGCAAGGCTGATATATAGAAAGCAAAATAGATGTATAGATCGATAGATAGTTTCTATCTATTAGACGTAATATTCCTAAGGAAGTATGGGATGCTGAATTTTTATGCTACATAAGAAGATGGAAAGACCTAAGTGGTATATAGTTATTCTGTATAGAAGGTTAAATAGGCCAAGGAAAAGATGCTAAGATATGAGAAGTATTCAAACAGTACTTTAGAAAACTCGATGAAAGGATAATTTTAAAGTAGAATAGTTCAAAGCTGTGGAATGATAAAAATCCTGTTAAAGAGCGAAAATGAAATAATATCGAATAATATTTACAACCACATAATTATATCTAAAAAAAGAACTGGAATTGCCTTACTTGGGTCACTAGGGGAAAAGAAAAGCCAAAAATCGAAAAAATCAACAGTAATATGCAAATGCGCCCAAAATGGCGGAATCAGCTGTCAAGGCCTTGTAAGAATATTTGAAATATCGCTAAGTGGTAAGAAACTTGGTAAGAAACTTGCTTTCCAGCCACATTGTTTTGAATTGAGTGTCACTATGTGGTACCCCGGGTAAGTGTCTTCTCTATTACCCTCGACCAACCAAATCCTTGTCAGTGGAAATTGAAGAAGTCTGTCATATATA
>NC_068982.1:111948799-111953061 GCF_001194135.2 Octopus bimaculoides
AAAACAAACAGGACACAGTAGTGTGTCGATAAACCAGCTGGAGGAGATGTCCTCCTGGGGCTAAAGCAACAGTAACATCCACCCCTAGGGGTCAGCCACACTTAAGTGGCAATACACTTCACTTTATCGTGCAGTTACTGTTAATACTTCATTTAGAGAATTAACATTGCTTATATATATATATATATATATATATATATATATATACACATATACACAACCAAAACAGCTACTAATACAGGGTGCGGCAGAAATACATCCCACATGTTAAACTTTCACCTATGTGCTGCTAATGAACTTATGCTAGTGCATATGTTGTTTTCATTTAGCTAATTAACGAAAACTGTAACCCTTTGTTTAAACAACAGTAAAAGTAATTTTTCATAAATGTTATTTAATTTTCCTTTTGTCAACCTTTCAAATGTAGGAGGTATTTCTACCGCACTCTGTAGTTTCATGCTTTTATGACACTTGAACAGGCATATTTATAAAGTACGCCATGTATCTTAAAAGCAATCTTTCCAGCTCTATTATTGCGTTATATATTTTCTTTTCTACTCTAGGCACAAGGCCCGAAAATTTGGGGAAGTAGGCCGGTCGATTAGATCGACTCCAGTACGCAACTGGTACTTAATTTATCGACCTCGAAAGGATGAAAGGCAAAGTCGACCGCAGTGGAATTTGAATTCAGAATGTAAAGGCAGACGAAATATCGCTAATCATTTCGCCCAGCGTGCTAACGTTTCTGCCAGCTCGCCGCCTTATGCGCTATATATATATTTTAAGAACAAGGATGCTGGACGTTTTATCCAGGTTTTTTTTTGTCTTATTTTTTAACTGTCCAGCGTCCTTGTTTTTAAAATATATCTAACGCAGAAATAGATCCTGAAAGATTGCTTTAAGATACATGGCGTATTTTATGAATATGTTCAATTATCATAAAAACATGAAACTATTAGCAGCTTTTTCACTGGATGGAGTACTTTTTTTGTTGATTCTACTTCTATTGGATCTTTAAACTATATATATATAATTTAAGGTATATTCCGTTAGGAATGTAGCATAGTACAAAACAGAGCTTGTTCACCCTTATAATTACCAAATAGCTGGTGGTATTACGATATACTTCCGAGTCTAGATTTGGGCATTCACCGTGTGTGAAAATAAAATTGAATAAGATATTGATTAAAAAATATCTGTATAACCGTACTCCTTCTTGTTGACTCTGCCTTATTCAATTATATATATCAACACATAGACCCACAAGTACACACACATTAACTCACATTCACGTATTCATAACTACTGGGAACTGTGTTGGCTGAAAGATGTCTTGTCATTTTCTTAGTGACCATATTGAAATCTGCGAAGTAAATCTCAAAGAAAAGATACCTCTGTGGGATTACCCTGGGTTTCATGTCCATAAAGCGCTTAGCTTTACAGCGTTTCTTCAGATCCTAAGACCCGTTTGTTTTGGGGTCTGTATGTGTGTGCGTGCCATTCTGCTTGTTCTCATGACTTGAGAACCGGCTTTACTTTGTTTACGTCTCTATAACTTAGGAGTTCGGAAAAAGAGACCTATTGAATAACAACTAGGCTGAAAACTAAGTAGTGGGCTCGATGTAATCGATTAAACCCTTCACGGTAGTGGCCGAAGAATCGAGGATTCCGACAGGCCAATGACTGAAACAAGTAAAATATAAATGATCGGAGCATAGCTTGTAACAGAGGATGTGAACCGATACAAAATATAACTTGTAACTATAAAATGTATTGAAAAAAAAAATATCATTATAAACCATAACTCCATTGAAGACTGCAAGAACTTCAGAACAATGGGAATTATGGTCAATGCATAACGGACGGAACAAACAATACTAATTCTTCAGAAGTGATTATACAAAATTAATATTAATATTTTATATTAATATGAAAACAGAAATAGACGTATAATACTACGTGCTGAGAAACGAATCAATAATGAATCTAATAACGTTATCGAAGTTTTCTGCTCGAGACGTTAAAACTTTTCTTCGCCCTCTGAATTGTTTGTATTTATTATTTGCCGACGCTAAACGTTACTAGTTCTTTTCCATTCTATTGCTTTAATAATAAGGAAACACTCGAGCATTTTGTAGGAGAAATATATAACGATTTAGAGAAAATTTGATCCATACGTTCTAATAATGAAAAGACAAACAAGGAATGACTTATTGATACATTTGGGAGAGCAACCCTTTCTGATCGACAAAATGTGGATTGATATCACAGAAGGTCATTCAGACTTAAATGTGTTAGCATGAACTTGACAGTGATATAGTGTATCAGTCCATAAATGATCGTCTGGGGAGTATATTTATTCTCTGAAATATGATCTGTATATTAAACAAAGGGATATGCACTTATATAATGTACCGAGAATCTTATTTTTCATCGAATTTCTTTAATTTGTTGCTAGAAATAAAGTAAAATACCTCATGGATATCAAAGATGTGGACATCGTGGAGAATGTAGTACAGACGGGAACCATTTGGCATGCGTAACTCTATACACAATCATATACATAAAACTGCAGTGTAAATACATATATATACACGCACAGAAACAAACATATAAATACATGCGTATATAAACGTGTGCATATACATACATACGTGTGTGTGCATTTATATATATATATATATATATATATATATATATATATATGCATACATATACACTTACATGTATTGATATTGAAATTGATATGTATGTTTAAGTTTACGGGAGTTTATATATTTGGGTGTATTATTGGAAAACATATAACTTTTGTAGTTGTACGTCGAGCAAAGGTCAAGGAAAATTAATTTAGCTCCATCATAGATTGGTTATAAATTCATATTAGTGGAACAAAATGTGACAGACGTTAAACGTATCTGAGTGAGATAGGCAAATTCATTATAAAAGATTATAAGATTCGAAGTAGCCGCATAGATGCTCTGAATAGCAGAAATGTAGTTCTGATCACTCAAAATAAGAAGGAAAGCTTCATTCGTAATTCTCGATTTAACAATTCAAAAGTATAAGTCATCTAAATATGTGAATGCTTTAAAGTAAAGTAAAGTAAAAGTTAACATGCATAACCAGTACTGCAACATATTCGTGATGTGATGGTTAACACACAGAGAAAACCTAAAGAAAATAAGGTTGAAGAGGCAGCAAGGGTGATACATGTGGTCTTCCCACATACGAGAAATAGCAACCAAGTCTCTCTCAAATTTATGCCCTAAATTCTTTGACGAGATCTCACTGGACAAAGTGAACGTTGTATGTTGTCTTGGTAAGAGATAGTAATGTAACAGTTGCAACGGTTTTTATCACACGTTCACTAGATCATAGCTGATCTAGGGTTAAAAAAAAAGAACAAAATTAAAAAACAACGACAATAATGTTGGAACTGTTTGGCGGAAAGTTCCATTTTTCATTCGTTAGCATTACACTTTCAAAAACCGCGATTACCTCACTAATTAAATCAATAATACGAAGTCTTTGTTTTGGTCTTTTGGTGAAAAAAGAATTTTGAAATTTGAATTAAGTTAGTATGGCGATTTGTGAACTCAGATTCACGAACCACGGAACTGAACTGAAGAACCACGTTATCTGGCTTGTGTGACAACATCGTTTCTTATACCATCTTGATCAATTTGATTCGAGAATATTTTTTTTACCGACAGCCAAAAACTGATCGGATTATCACGTTTCATCACTGCAATTAAAGGACCAAATCTCTCAAGAAACTTCAATAGTGTGTGTTTACTTGTGAGTATGTTTACTTTGGGTGTGTGTGAGTGTGTGTATGTACGTGTGTGCGCATGTGTGCGAACATGTATGCGTCTGTGTGTGTGAGTGTGTGTTGTGAGTGTGTGTGTGTAACAGAGAGAGGGTGAGAGAAAGAGAGAAAAATGAGGCAGAGGATGCAACATAGAAATAGGGAGCGAGGAAGAGAGAGCGGGCGAGAGAGAGAGAGAGAGAGAAAGAGAGAGGGAGAGCGAGAGTGAGAGTGAGAGAGAAATAAATAGAGGAAGAAATTCTAATTAAAGAACGACTGAATCCCGGACACACTCTTCGCAATAATTAAAGAACGGTATCGATTCAAGCTTTATAGGAGATAAGAGACACATACCTAAATAACTTACACACACACACACATACACACACATACACACACACACACACATATATATGTATATATATATATATGTATATATATATATATGTATATA
>NC_068982.1:111957607-111961365 GCF_001194135.2 Octopus bimaculoides
ATATATATATACATATATATATATATATATATATACATATACATATATATACATACATATACATACATATATATATACATATATATACATACACATATATATATACATATATATATACATACATAAATACATATATATATACACACAGAGAGATATATACATATATGTATATATAAATATTAATATATACAAACTATTACTTATTTAACCCTACAATATTTAGATATATATACATACACACATATATATATATATAAATGTATATATATATGCATATATATATATTTATATATGCATATATATATACATATATATATACATATATATATATATATACATGCACATATATACATACATATATACATATATGTACATGTATATATATACAACCAGATCGAACCGTCTCAAGTGTAACTGCTCAAAATGGTCGTGACTTCTGGGACTTGAGTGATGAAAGAAAGTCAAGAATGACCCGTCTTTTTTTGTCTGTCCTTCTAATTGTTTCTTTTGTCCGCCTTTGTATCGTCAATCTGTCCGAACGTTTTAATGCCGTCTATTGCGTTTTTGTTCCATTTATATATATATATATCTAGCGGCGTACGTACACCCTTGTGCTCACCTTATAGAAAGTATGTATTTAAATTTTGTACGACTCTTACTCTATCTTTTATTCCTCCTCTCATTTTCCTTCCTTTTTCTCGCACCCCTCACTCACATTTCTTGGCCCTCACTTTCTTTATCCCTCACTATTTCCCACTTGTTTATCCTCCTTGTAACTTTCTCTTTGTCTCTGATTTTTTTTTTCTAATCCTTCGGTTCTGCTGTCCTCTACCCATCTCTCCTTCTTCCACGTGACCGGTTCCGGCCAGCCATGATCTTTCTTTCTTGGCCTGACTGCCGGCCATCAGCACCTCTTGTGTCCATTTTACATGTCTCTGCCTTTAGGCTTTCACTTCATACATGCCAGCTCAATTTGATTCATTCTCAGCCGAAAAACGCCTGTTGTTATTTCTTGTTGTTTGTATTCGTAATTGTGTACCATGTTCCCGGTGTTTTTGTTTATCTGTCTTTTTTTTGTTGCCTTTGTTGCCGTACACATTCGCTAGCTTTCTTACAATGCTCTAATGCTCTTAGCTTAGACATTTTTGGAGGCAACAAGATCGAACCATCTGAAGTGTAACTGCCCGAAGTGGTCGTAACTTCTGGAACTTGACTGTTGAAAGAAAGCCAAGAATGACTCGTCTTTTTTTGCCTGTCCTTCTAATTGTTGTTTCTTTTGTCATACGTACATACATACATACATACATATATATACATATATATACATATATATATATACACACACACACACACACACACACACACACATATATATATATATATGCGTGAGTGTGTGTGTTTGTATGTATGTATGAATGTATATATGTATACACATTCACACGCGCGCACACACATATTGATAGATACATAGATAGATAGATTTGTGAATTGCGATTCACGAACCACGGAACTGAACTGAAGAAGCACGTTATGTGGCTTGTTTGATAACATCATTTCTTATATCACCTTCATCAATTTATATATATATATAATATATAATTTATATATATATATATATATATACATACACTCGCACACACACATAATAACGTTGAAGCTGGTGGTATTTGAATACATGTCGAGGTTATTGAAGAAATTCTGTAGCTAAAGCAAGGCAATAATCAATTAATCTGTTTGTCTGTCTCTGGTGTCTGCCAGTCTGATGTCCTTTGCAATAAAAATAACGAAAACTTTTCGAAGTGATTACATTGTCATATTTCTGGTGTGTTATGCTTATGTTTATAATTGTCATATAAATAATCAGTTGATTAGAAATTAATTGCTCAGCATTATTAATTGAATGACAATAATCTCTCATTTTGTTTTCATGATAAATTTCTGCTTAGATTAATGTTAGCTTCAACAAGAATTCAAACAAACAAATCAAAACAACAAACCTAAAACAAAACCACCACTACACAATTTATTTCAACCATGACCAATAATAAAAACAGCAATGCAAATAGTAGCTGCTATGCTAGACCAGGTTGTGTGAGGAGTGTCGTTATGTGAATCAAATGCGATGAAATTATGAAGCTCATGTAATACAAATGCTAAAAGCACTGTCCTCTGAAAAGGTTAGTCTCCATGAAAAAGGCCTTTTTTTTTTTACTGCCTGCGTCCAGCGAAATAAACAGATACTACAAAGGAGCGGTGAATTAAAGAACAGTGCTTAGAAGTTTTACACGGAAACTACACAACCATATTACACCAAACACACATTACCACCATAAAAATGACGTATGAGGTGTGCACAGAGAGAGAGAGAGAGAGAGAGAGAGAGAGAGAGAGAGAGAGAGAGAGAGAGAGAGAGAGAGAGAGAGAGAGAGAGAGAGAGAGAGAGATGGAAGACAAAAATAAAATCAATACATTAACGAATGTACGAAGATTCATAAACAGTAAAAGCGATCCGAGAATGAGAAATAAAACAACTCATACAAAGAATGCACACTGGAAATAAAATAATAACCAGTCGCACACATGAATGATGAGCCCTAGAAGACATAAAAATAACTCAACAAGTATGACTATGCATAAAGAAGAAATTTTGCAACACAATGAAAATAGCAGAACTGAACCGATCACCCACGAAAGAGGACGAGTCTTTGTAGATAGAGTAAGAATATAGTAAAAATATCTACATGAGAATGAGGACGATATGAGCGCCTCACTTCAGAGACCATTCAAATTCAGAGCTAAGACAAAGGTGTGTGTGTGTGTGTGCGCATAACAATAGAATAATAATAAAGAATAATCAAACTAGAACAATGTTAATTACATCATCGTAATATATTTGTAAAATATGAAGAAACAGTAAGTCCAAATGCAATAAGGCACCCCAGGGATTATTTTCAGGAATTATTTCCACAAATGCAAAACTTAATGTAAATGTGATAAGGTATTGCAGTATGTACACCGCTCAAATAGAGCAGTCTCAATTTTAAGATAATATGTCAATGTAGCCATGGGAGAAACGAAATCATTAATAAAATTAAAATCAAACAGAAGATAATAAGAAAAAAACATAACCCTATAGGGAGAGGAATTGGGACATTTCTTATCTCTCCTCTCCTGTCTAGCTTTGAGTCCGCTAACAAATCTATTGGATAATACCAATAGTGTTTGCAATTAATGAAGAGAAATTATAAGTCAAATCTTCTATGGCGATGTGAAATTCTTAGAATTCACAAATATAGAGAACCTACTAAAAAATGTACATGATTCGTCAGTGATATCAAAATTCGTCAGTGATATCAAAATCAGTGCGGATTAGATAAATGACTCAGAGCTATTCTAAACGAGAGGTAAATCAATTTGAAAAATCAAGTTTGTTCCAAACACTTATATCAGAAGAGCGAATATATTGTGCAGATTGGGATTTGAAGGAATAGATAAGGCATTGCATAAGAAAGGAAAGAGAAAATTAGTAGTAGGCTATTTCATATGACTCTGAATCGTTTTATAACAAACAGAACAGAATGTCAGAAATAGATTGCATGTATAACTACAACAACTATGCCAATTATGAACTATAGCCTTAACGTAGGTTAGAATTTGAATGAACTCATGACTCAAAATAGAAAAACCAGGCAACTATTCACTGCAGTCTGAAACTACTGACCCAAATCTGGTGTGTGTGTGTGTGTGTATGTATATAT
>NC_068982.1:111961509-111963119 GCF_001194135.2 Octopus bimaculoides
ATATATATATATATATATACCATACATACATACATACGATATATACAAAGAAAAGGGTTTTAATTAAAATAGCGAGCTTTTATAAAATAAACACATTGATTTTAGAAAAAAATACTTAAGAAGTAACAAAAGTAGACTAAATACATTTTCCCAGCGCATTAATTTAAATAATATTATTAGTGAATAATTTACCGTCAAAGATATTCTGTAAAGCATCCTTAAGCACACCTAAATCAATGCTTCGCTGACGATGCTTAATAAGACAGAAGGAGGTAAGGAGTTACCGCCCTACTTCTCAAATATAAAACTTATTATTGCTTGTTCTCATCCATGTAATCATTTTGGGGTTTGTGAGTTACCTCCCTTGCCTTTGTAGATGAAAATTTTCATTAAAGCTAATAACTTTACTCTTCAGCAGGGGTGTAATTTTAATTCGTTAATACATTTTTGTGTCAGTACATAATATAAAGAAGAAACATAAATAAAGGAAAAAATCGATATAAACTAAAATTATACTGAAGTACCACGGAAGTTTAGATATGGACGAAAACAAAAACCGAAAAGAGAGGAGAAAACGGCAACTAGAAACAAAAGACAGAATCATTTGAAATTCCAAGCATTCTAGAGTAAAATTAAGAGAAAAATACCCTAAATAATAAAACTGGCTGTGAGGTTCAAAAGGTCTGGGTTAAAGGTATGAAGATTGGGAAGAAATGTGGAGATTCGTTGAGCATGATGGCACTGCCGTTAATTGTTTTGGCAAAGGCACAACCATTTAACGGCATCGATTTAAAACTTGTTCTTAAACGTTTTCAAGATACCACCATTGATTTTTAGATCACACCTAGCGTCTCCCCATACACATATAGAATGAGCAGATAACTGTTTCTTGGTATTAGGTCCACCGTCAATTTAAAGCGACAACTAGTCTAACCCTATAAACAAGACTTGTATGCCACAAATACAACTTTGGTAAAATAAACCTATTTACTAATATAAATGTAAATATACATCTCATCAATAACTATAGTGTCGTCATGGTGTTAATGGAGATGGATGTTCTTAGTGCATGGATACCAGCTTCTCAACATCACGCAGGAAGGTACAAACAAAAAAATCTAGATAGGTATGTTCAGTAATTTCGTTCGTGTCCTTGAATGGAAAATAAACAGGCTACTGCACCCAAGCTTTTGCGTACTAACTATGATGGTTGGAAAAGCAATGAAATATATCTTGACTTCATTCCAGAGTGCACGGCAGCGGCAAAAATGGTTTGTCATAACAAAAAATCGTTATATGATTTTAAAAAACATTGGTCTCAGATCAATGTAATTTTACAGTGCAGTTATGTATTCCTCTACCGTACAAGTTTGCTCAAAGCAGATATCTAGAATTGGATTGAGTTCATATTCTGAGATATTAAGAAAAAAAAACCCTCCTGAAACGCAGTTTATCCAGATGTGCATAATACACTTTAAAGGAAGCGTCTGGTATACTCTTTTCCTGCAACTTATAGAAGCTCGGGAATTGGAAGACGGCTTATGACACGCTGGAATAATTGTGACATGGATACAGACGTGGGCAGATTCTTAGCACAATATAGCCTATAT
>NC_068982.1:111963274-111971104 GCF_001194135.2 Octopus bimaculoides
ATATATGTATATATGAATTAGAAACAGCTCGAGGTATATAAACAAAATCGAACATACATACGCAACATATATATACCATATGTATTTGTGCTCGCGTCTCAATAAACCACAATTGTCCCTAAAAATTATTTTTTATATTTGCAACGGATTGCTTGAAGCTAACTTTCTTCCCACACCTCGATCCTTGTATCTTATATTTAAATATGTGTGTGTGTGTGTGTGTGTGTTTGTCTGTATGTGCTTGTGTGTGTGTGTGTGTGTGTGTGTGTGTGTGTGTGTGTGTGCATGAGTGTGTGTGTGCATATGTGTGTGTAGGGTGTTCGGGCTAAATTACATGATGTTTTATACCTCCTGTTTTCGGAAACACCTTGAACAGTCTATGACATTGGAGAACATAAGAATTAAGATTGTAGTTGAGAGAAAGTTAGCTGACATGAAGGACTGTAACATTATGATTGGCGCCGAGTATAAAAACGCCGACATAATAATTAGCTCACAATGCTCTGTGAACATCGTAGATACTAACATGACATGGACACTTGGAAGCCATGACTAGCAAGAAAGGATACGATAGGCATTTTGACTGCGTTCGCACGCTGGAGTTCATCCCCAAACCTTTAAACAGTGCATAAGCTCAATTCAGACGACAATGTGAAGATAATGGAGACTGTGGTCACTCTCTGGCTGGAAAGGGTTGCTGCTGGAAGGCTATATTTATGGCAGTAGGATTCGGCTCTTTGGCATACATCCGAAACGAGACAGAAGTGGCTGTCGGAGATTTCTACGACTCCGCCAGCCCAACTTCTGGCTTCCTAGTTTCTTTAACTGCAATCCCATATGTGGGGCGCGGTTCTGAAAGACACCAATCGCTTTGCTTGCAACAGCAAAGCCGTGCTGGTGTCTTTGTGCATGTGGTTGCCCCACCACCGTTTGAAAACCAGGGTTGTTTTGTTTAACTCCCCGTAACTTGACGGTTCACCAAAAGTGAACGATAAATAATTACCAGGATTAAAAATAATTACTCTGGGATCAGTTACTTCAACTAAAGCCTACAAGGTGGTGCCCCAGCATGGCTACGATCAATGACTGAAACGAGAAAAGTTAAGAAATAATACATAGATACTCCGCCACATGCATATATATATATGTATATATATATATATATATATATATATATATATATATATATATACAAGACGGGTTTCTTTCAATTTTCGTCCAGTAAATCCACTCACAAGGCTTTGGTTGGCCCTTGGCTATAATAAAAGACACTTGCCCTAGGTACCACGGAGTAGGACTAAGTCCGGAACCATGTGGTTGGGAAGCAAACGTCTTACTACAAACCTATATAAACGTGTGTGTGTGTGTGTGTATATGTATAGGGATCTATATTGTTTTTATTGTATTATCCTTATTATTATATATATATATCAATATATAATCGTATAATATATATGGCTATGCATACACACATATATACACGCACACACACACATATATAAATGTATATATGTATATCTACTCTCAACAAACTATCACATTCACAAAGCTGTACATACATTTCGTGTAAAGTTGACATCAAATTTTCCTGTACGTTGTTATTTAGTATTTCTTATCAGAAACGTGCATTTAGTATCTACCTTTGCATGGTTGTTGCTTCGGAAATGCTTGCTTATAGATATTCGCATGTTATCTTCACCTATTGTTAGATTTGTGTTATTATTTTATCTATTTTGTATGCATTTTCCTCCTGGTAATTTTATAACTTTCTAACTCTACTGTAAGATCACAAGTTGTAGGGGCAGCTTACTCTCCATTGAACTGACGTTAATATATTAGCATATATTATTAATTCTACACAGGAATGATGAGAGGCGAGACTAACCATATCGGAATTTAAACTGTGGATTTTAAAGGAAAGGGTTACATTCCACAAAATATTTACTCCAATACGCTTCCTTTTCTGTCAGTCTCTCTACGTTTTTATACATACCACTATCATATTCAAGAACGTCGGTTTTCGTGCTAAAATATTCTCAGCGTAGCTTAATGGAAACTGTACTACTTACTATTCCCATCTCAGTTATTATGGACTACGGTAAAGTGTTATAACAAACTATTAACAACGATGGACATTGTTAATATATAGGGACTGCTGATGTAGCAGTTACTAGATGCAAGCTACAAATTACATATAACACCTGAGATATGAGTCTCACTTTGTATCACAATGGTGATCTAGACCAAGAGATGAACGGAAGGCTCAGGCGAAAATGGAGATAAAGTGTATTAGCGTGAGGTTTATTCTGTTAGACGTTTTCTACAGCAAACTATAATGTCGTATACGTTTGTTTTACAATAGCAGACATTTGCGGTTGCTATAAATTGTTTTGCATGTATTGAATTTTGTTTGTAAAATGCATATGTTTCGAGTCTGTTATTATGTGTACATAATTGATGCTCAGTATATCAGATTACGCTCCATCTATCTATAGTTACTTTTACAATCACTCACAATCAATTTAAAGATTATAAGTAAATAGATTTCAAATTTAGCTAGAATATATTATTTCTTTAAGAACGAAATGCTTGATTACTAAAGCAGAAATAATAATAATAATAATAATAATAGTAATAATAATAATAATAATAATAATAATAATAATAATAATAATGATGATGATGATAATAATGATAATGATATTAATAAAAATTGTTGAAAAGAAATGTTCTCTTTCTCATGACAAAAGAACGTATGACTGTGTGTGTGTGTGTGTGTGTGTGTGTGTGTGTGTTCGTGAATGTGTTTGTGATTGTGTGTGTTTCGATGAATGTCGGTAATTATTGTAGAAATGAAGTGATGTGAACAAATATGTATTTAAAGGAAAAATTGAAAAAGAGAGAAAAAAGACATGAAAATTTCTTGAAGAAATAATTGTTTGGGGGAGCATTGGTAAACATCTGTCCGAATGTTGCTGTTTTTACGTCTCTTCTAAGACTGCTACGATGATCTGAATTTCTTATTTGTTCAAATACATACATATATATATATACACAAACACAAACACACTCACACATGCTTGTATATGAATACATATATATACATATGAATACATACATACATATATATATATATATATATATATATATACATTTGATATATATGTATGTATGTATATATACGTGTTTGTGTGTGTACACACACATGCACATACACACACACGTTTGTATGTATATATGACTTCAGAAAAGAATCTTTACCAAAAGCAAACAATAAACATCAATAAAAAACATTTAGTACTTAGTTATCTATTTTTATTTCTTTCCAAGTTCATTCAATTATTTTGCACATTTCTTTTTATAGTAGCCCTTCCCTCTACTTTATAATCTTGGACCTCTAGAAATACCAAAATTCTCAGAGATACTCTTTTGATTGTGTCCACACCATTTACAATATTTTTTTTTTCATTGACGACATTATCATCAATAACAATCTCCATTTTGCTTCTCTCAAACCGTCGTCTTTAACTCTTGTCTTCTATGTTTCCCCTCGATCGAAAACCATATACAATTGTATATAATACACACATAAAGAAGAAAAGAAGCGGGCAAATGCTAAAGAGAACGATAGAGCAGCAACGATTAAAATACTAGCTGGAGGTTCATGAATGAGTGAACTATTTTCTTTATTCTATTTTATAATTTGAATCTTCTTCAATCTTACTCGCATCTGTTTTGATGTTTCCAAATTTAATTAATCTGCTATTTTGGTCTTCTATTTAATCTATTTTCTTTAAATGAATTTTATCTGAAATGAAGTTGACCCTTTTCTGTTTTTTATACGATCATTCTAATTTATTCGCCCACTCCCGCACTACTTGTGTTTTTTTCATTAATTTCCTACGATCTGTTAAAACATAAAGTATGTCACATGTTCGTGAAGGTATTCATCTCGTATTTTGTTGTCAATATAGTGCATTGAAATAAAGTGACATAAAATATTTAATAAAGATTGGTACAGGGTTACACATTATTAATAATTGAATCAACCCTAATACATGACTGGTACTTATGACACTCCAAGGGTGGAGACGAACAAATTATGTCGGTACCTACTGTGATCTGAAGACACAAACGTAAAGAACACAACAATGATGAATTTTAGATGCCTCTGTGTCTGGTGTTGATTTCTGATCGATGTTGTCAAATAACTCCAGACTTTGATAGAGAAAAGCAGTTATATGTCCAGTACTCGAATGGTACTTATTTTAGAATAAGTATCAGAATAAATGTGTGTCATGATTAAATTTGGCGGGGTTTGAAACCAGGACTTAAAGAGATGTAACTAAATGTAGGCATTTAGTTCAGTAATCAACCTTTAACGACACTCACCTACTCTCCCGTACTTTGACGATGTTAAATATCCTTTCTACTAGAAGTACAAGGACTCAAATTTGGGAGAAGGGATTAAGTCGATTACATCGACCCCAGTGCGTAACTGGTACTTACTTTTTCGACCCTGAAAGGATGAAAGGCAAAGTCGACCTCGGCGGAAATCGAATTCAGAACGTTACAGCAGACGAAATACCACTAAGCATTTCGCCCAGCATGCTAACGATACTGACAGCTCGCTGCCTTGACGATACTAAATACCTACAACTATACTACAAAATGAACACATTCGTCGTGAAAAATCATAGATAAGTTAATTTACGGCAATGCATGACCCCGAAATAATTTTGGCATAGGGCCAAATTAAACTCAGAATAATGAAAAGCAAAACCAGAGGCAATTGAACCCAGAACAGAAATTTAAAAAATGTATAACTACATACTACAAAACAGATAGCCTGGGTCTTAACCGTTTTAGCTTGTGACTTTCTTGAAAGCTTCTGTTTACATTAAAGCAAAACAAAGTAGATTGGAACGGCACGTATGGGAGACTGCCGAGTTAAGCACTTCATAGTATTTTGTTTAGTCTCAAGACTTTCTGCGTTCTACATTCTACTGAGTAATTCTTCAGTTTCATGCATTTAGAGGAAATAATATATAAAAAAGAAGCTGGTTTCTACAAGGGACGATTCACTCACCTCAGCCCATAACGTAAGGTTTGTGATTTTATTTGGATGCGCGGAATCAATAATAAGTCTACATCTCTTATGCTTTTATACTAATCTTTAAGAAGTTCAAATAAAGAGCGTTAAATCTAGACGCAGTCACTAACAGGTTTGACTAAATTACATAATTTTTGATAGATTATCATCGAAGTCTCAATGATGCATTACTTACTGCATCAGGCAAAACTTAAAGTTCTTTTTGAAAACTTGCCAAAAAAGAAAATGTCGAAATGGAAAACTGAAAACTGATCAAATGTTCAGCTGCAGTTACATAAAGATGGAGTTATGACAAATATCTGTCCTTGATTTCTATAATGAAACAATAGCAAGGAAAAAATTTCGTAAAAGCTGACGAGACAACATTTTTATTTTTAGAAGATATAAAATGCTGACAATCGTTCTAATCGTAATGTCATGGAATTTTCAATAAAAATATGACATAACGTAGCAAAAGTGACACAGTCGAGAGGTGATACATAGACAGAAAGATGAGGGTTGGTATAAAGTAGATGAAGAAAAAGAGAAAAATGAAGTGTGAAGAAAGAGATAAAAATATAAGAAAGATAAAAAGAGATAAATAAAAAGGAAATTAAAGAAGAGAAAAGAACGATGGCGAGTAAGAGTAATTGAAGAGTAGAGTGAGAGCAATTGTAGGACAGTAGCAGATTTCAAAGACAACCAACTGTTGAAGGTAGAAAGCAAGAAACTGAAAACAGTCTATATTGAAAATATCGATTGCACGTGTGATGTCTGTGGCCTTCATGTATTTTTCAACTGTAATAGTTTCTTAATAAGAACATAATTTGCCTCGCAGACTTGTCTCCTAAGGAATTTTGTTCTTACTGTAAAGACTAGAGTAAATGACTCATCCATTACTGGCACTATAAGCCAAATATGAAGATATTGGGCTGAAGAAATTTATCACAAATATCAAGACAAAACTGCAAAACAGTATACATACTTTGATACGAGAAAGAGCAGAAACACACGTTCATCTATAGTAATAAATGTAAAACCTCTCTCCTTGGTCTAAGAATTTTTGGAAAGAATCATTCGGATTAAATAAATATATGTCAACGCGGAATATGAAAACATTTCTACTCAAAATAGTACTCTCATAAAAGAAGTTACCATCAAGGATATTGTCATGGTTTGAGCTAGAATCTCAACTTGGTCTCTGTAAATTGAGGATTGAAGTTGCAATGTTTTTGTATTGATCTAATACGGATTCCAACCCAAATTCCAAGAGAAATAGACTATTTTTCAAAATAATCATTTAACCATGTTTCATAATTTATGAAAATGTTTTCTAAGAAATTTTTGTTTAATTTCGTTTCTCTATTACACTTACGTAAGATCTCAGATTTAGCTTCAATATTTATCTACTGTAATAAATTGTTTGAAGAATTGATATTTTATCGACATTTTAACCTGTACTTTGTAGCAAATTTCTTTATGCAAAACATGAATATATCATATACGTATCTGAGTTGAGATATATCACTTCCAAATATAAACTACCAATTTGTATAATAACGAAATCATGTTTGATAAAACTTATCTAAATCACGAAACTTTTTCTTTTTCATTTCAGCAGATTATATCGTTGGTAAGGTTTTAAAGAGAATCTGTGGCTAGTATTGCTGAAGCATTGGCACCACAAATAACATAAAAGTTTATCATCATCTTTGATCCTTGTAATACAACAGTTTTACATTATTCATTATTCCTAGTCTTCCTCAAAGAATTTTCACGTCTTTATTAAAATAACGGATTTGTCCTTAAAAGTGTGAATGCGAAAAAGACCCAATTTGGTACAAACTGCATTGGATATTAGACAGGTTAGGAATAAACAAACATTCAAATCTCTTCCTCAATAGAATTATTATTAACAATAGTAACACCGATATCAGGCTTACGGTTTTCCTATTTCAAATCTGGCGAGCAAACGACATAGATTCTTTATTGGTTTGTTGGCTCGTCGGTTCGTTGGTATACAGGTTGTTAACAAAGCTATGCACATAAACCTCACCACAGTTTACGTTGTCACTCAATATATTTCTCAACATTATCATGACAGTAATTTCACTTGGTCTATTAACAACATATATATGACATTGAGCAGCTGAGAGAAACAGATATATGTCATACTACTGTTTAATCTATTTTAAAACACTATCAGTGAAATGTCAGTTCGTAGAGATCAGGTATAACTTACGTGAGCATTCAAGCATCACTAAGGAATATCCCAATAGTAGTTCGTTAACACTATATTAGTAGCGTTTTTTATTAGTGTTAGCGACCTTAGCATACACTAAAGTATCAACACGTATATATATTATATATATATATAGAGAGAAAGAGAGCGGGATTGAGAGTATATGAGAGAGAACAGAGTGAGAAAGTGAGAGGGAGACAAAATAACCTAGATATTGTGGATTTGATCGATGTAATTTGGAATCACACAAGTAAAAAGATACAAATATGAGAATAATATTGTAAACATTATCGATATATGCAACTGAATACAAATACGCAAACGTAGATATATACGCATCCATGTCTATAAAACCGTTTGTCTGTTTCAAATAAGTCTTCATCTATCTCTGTCTATTTGTCGGCCTGTCTACCTATCACTCTATCTATCTCTCCTCCTATCTCTTTATCTATCTATCTATCTATCTATCTATCTATCTATCTATCTATCTATCTAT
>NC_068982.1:111972550-111979535 GCF_001194135.2 Octopus bimaculoides
TATATATATATATATATATATATATATATATATATGTTTATATATATACGTTTATCTATCTATCTATCTATCTATCTATCTATCTATATATATATATATACATACATTTATATCAAAATAAGCATAATCCTTTAGAAACTATGATCCCTGTGGCCTTCATGCCATTCTTGGAAGTGTCTTTTGTTAACTACAATTGCGATAACATGAATTTCTTCCATCTTATTTGTCTGTTAAAGTATTTGATAAAAATTATTTTGTGTCCAACTGGTTATAATTCTATTTAATTGTGCAACTGATGATGGCACTGCATTGAAATTGATGTAATGATTGGATTGTTCAATAAAATGGTGCCGCTTGAAACGGTCTTACTGCATCACGACTTGATATTCTTTTGCTTATTTTGATTCTATTCACCTTACTTCGAACTGTGTGGTTAATACCGGACTGATTTGGTGCTTCAAATTAAGTACCTAATCCCACCGAATCTCAATCATTTCTTTATATATGTGTGTATGTGTGTACGCGCGTGTGTGTGCATGTGTATGTGTGGGTGTATAGGAATGTTTGTGTTTGAGTCTATGTGTGTATGTGTGTTTGAGTGTATGTGTGTATGCTTGTGTGTGCCTCCACGTGTGAGGTTGTGCGTGTGTGTGTGTATGTTTGTGTGTGTGCGTGTTTGTGTTTGTATGAGTTTTATTCAAGTCACAACTGGACCCGAGTGTTATATTTCATATTAAAGACTTTTTTGTATTTCCATATGAATTTCATGTTCAGTTCGGCATAAGTTTCTGTGGTCTTTAAAATAGCAAGAGCATTCGCTTTCATATTATAAATAACTCTGTCTGTCTGTCTGTCTGTCTGTCTGTCTGTCTGTCTGTCTGTCTGTCTGTCTGTCTCTGTCTCTCTCTCACACGCACACACAAATACACATGCACGTATACACACACATACACACACATATATATACATGAATAGATACACACATAACTATATATGTTTATATATATATAAACATGTACATAATATATATATATATATTCGTCTGTGTGTGTAAATGTGTGAGTATGAAAACTTTACCTATTTCTGTTTTATTACGCATAGGGAAATGGTCGTGTCGATTGCTTGAAATACTCTATCGATTAGGAAAATGGTGATTATAAACGAAATTATTATGTCTAACATGACTCAAGAATAATTATATGTCAATTTATTGTAAGACAACGACTTGCAATATTGAAGAATATAATCATTAGAGGAGTATAGAAAAAAGAAAAAAGATCTCAATGAGAGGTTGGACTTGAAAGAAGCCTAATATGGCAAGGGTAGAAGAAGTCTAGACAGGTTGGAAGTAGATTTTTTTGACCATATCGGCTATGTATGTAAGACCTTTTGAGTGATATTTTTCCCGAAAGAGGCTGCAATAAGACAATTTTCTTTAAATAATGTATTCATGTCTTATAGCGAATCAACATCAGCTCAGGACTGAAATATATCTTAGCTTGGAAGAGATTCCCATATAACTTTATTAAAGATTTGAACAAAAGTCAACAACAGGTGAGCAGAGGCCCATAAATAGGCCACAGATCTTTATTATAGATATTTTAATACTTAATGTATTTGTGGGTCATTAGAAGTTGGTAAGTTTTTGAGAGTGTCTCGCGTCACGATTTGTTTGAAATTTCTATTCTTACATAGAATTGACAATATTGACATTAAGGGATATGTGCTTCTTTTGCTATGTAAAACATGATACTATTATACACGCGAATCATGGGAAAATGTGAAAAGAATAAAAAAGAAGCAGTAATTTCAATAAAAAAAAGCAATTGGCTGGGAATATTAAGAATTTGAACCATGTAAACGTGGGCGGTATCTTCTGCTGAACCGATGACAAGGAGAGAGTTTTCTCAGTAAGTGAAGACAATCACCTGGTGTGTTTTCCTAGTATATTTGACCCTCATGCTGCAGTTGGTTAGCCCCACCCCGCCCCGCAAACAAGCCCTGATCGAACAAACTTATCAAATCTTTAGTATATGAAGCGGTGAAGATTTACCATAATCGAAGAAGAGCAAAATTCGGAAGGAAGTTCAAACAACAATTCTTGAGTTAATGTTATGAAATTACACACACACACACACACATATATGTATGTATGTATGTACGTATATATGTATAGGTATGTATGTATATTTATATGTGAAATAGGGACAACTGAACTGAAAATTGTATAAATTAAATGGATGAATGAACCTTGGAATAAAGTGATTTATGGATATTTGTTTCATAATGGTATATAATGATATATGCCATATTATCCGCGACAAACTGAAAGCGATAAATATAGTTGATAGAAGTTAAAAATACATGAACAACAAATAATATTAATTAGACATATAAAAGTAATAAACAGCAGTAAAAAATTCATTAACACAAATATGTTAGGACCATAGAAATATAAGTACATTCTAGTAATTTACTTTTCTCATTTTAAAACTGCCTGGTTTAAGATAGTAGACGGCTGATGGTAAATTCTTGACGAGATATGTCCGATAATCCATTTCGACCATCTTTGAAACTTGTTTCTTTCACTGTGAAAACGGACCTGCTTGAGAAAAACATGACTGTCACATATTCTCTTTTCTTCTATCCAAAATGTTGACACCATATGCCTTTATAAAAGTATGGCCTGAAAGAAGCAACTTAAGAACTTGAAGAATAAACGTATTGCACATGCATAATAATGAGTCGAAGTTTCTTTTTATAAACACTAAATATCAATACAGTTCCATATTTAGGAGATGAGGAATTATTTACATTATTTAATTATTTACATTATTTACATTCGACGGATATTTGGTCCTCATCTTCTTTGTCGTTAACACAACGTTTCGGCTGACATACCCTCCAGCCGTCATCAAGTGTCTTGGGGAAGTTTCGAACCTGGGCTCTCATTCCTAAGGTATTTTTCGATGTTGTTGTTGTTATTATTATTATTATTATTATTCAGGTCACTGCCTCGAATCGAACTCGGAATCTTGGAGTTAGTAGCCCGCGCTCTTGACCACTACGCCATATGCCCGGGCAAAATACAGAAGTTACTGTGATGTCCATGCTCCTCTGTATGTATGTATTTTTTTGGTGGAATTATAAGTAGCGGTCTTGGAGATGGATTTAGGCTCAATTTTAGGCCCTAATGAAGATATTCAACGAAGTAATGTGAAAGAATGAGTACCTATTAACATCTTTACGTCTACAAATATGTACTTTCTTTTAACGAAGCAATCATTAATTTTTCAAGATTTCTGCCGCAGAAAACTGTATAAACGTGTGGAACAAACATTAGGTGAGCTGAATTCAGTTGTGGCATAATCATAATACTTGTTAACATAATATGTTGGCAGCATCAATATATGAACTTGGCAAGCGGTTCAGCATACTGTTGATTCATCCATACACATTCTTCTAATATAACGTGCCATAGCATATATTCAGTCCTTCATCAAACTATGTAGGTCGGTGGCACTAACCTTAAGTAATTGTTATTGATTTTTGTAAAAATATGTAGTGAAGGATTATACTGTATACGATTGATCAAGTACCTGACTAGTGCTTGTTTCATCATACCCGGAAAGGTGACAAGCACAGTCAGCTTTAGTACGATTTTGTAAAGAGATATAAGTAGATAGTAGTGTCTTTTTATTTGGCAGTTTATAGTCTTGTAACTTAAAATGGGTATGAAGGGTAAAACATGGTAGAATCGAAAAACTACAAAACTTTACATAACTTATCCTCTTTAGCTAAAATTCTGAGTTCAGATCTCGACGGTACCATTTTTGTATTTTACCTTGAAGGTTGGATCAAAATGCACCAATGATATACTGCGCTGCACTTCGACATGATAAATTCGTGGCCTCTTGGGGATGGAATAAATCAATATTACTAGAATATAATAATGTAATATAGTAATGAACATCATGCAATGCCTTTATTAGCTTGTGTTAATATGTAGTCATTCTCTATATATGTGAGTGTGTATTATTTCTATTTCATAGTAGTGTTTAATGCAGAAGATTTTCAAAAGTATTAAATTAAAATGAAAATTAAAATGTACCCAAAACAACAATTTAATTATAAGAATAAAAACAACTTCAACAATAATAAAAATAAAAGCAAAAATACTGTTAAAATGTGACGCTAAACTTTTCATGTTTCGCAAATATGTTTTGCTTTGTTTAGTTGTTGTTTAATATGGTCTCTAGTGGGGTAGAGAGAGGAGATACTAACAGCAAAAGTAGTAACAACGAACACGAACCCTACCAAATTTTTTAAATAAGAAAACTGATTAAAATAATGTAAAATATAAGAGGGGGGAAATGATTAAAACAAAGAGGCACAGCACTTGGCTCAGAGCGTCGTGATTTGATAAATAAAACATAAATGACATCAACAAAAGCACCATTATCAACAATAACAGCAACTACAACTAATTTGCTATGCTAGTGTTGCAAACCAACAGGAACTACTGAATATCGATTAGCTCCAGATAAAGTGTTGTTACAAACAAGTGTTTTTTGACATGTGGAATTCTTCAGGGAAAAGTCGAGGAAAAAGGTGATATGTTCCTATAGGTTTTTCAGCATAAAAGTTGGAGAACAGTGTATGACAGGATGAGTGCTCTGGAGCAGGGCATGCGAAGCACGTGTCAGGTCTTTAAGAGTGAGGACAAACGAAACTAGAAAAACCATGCTAGTGTCGCATTGTGTGGAAAAAAGACATACAAGGGTCGCAGCAAAAAATAATACTAGTTTTAACGTTGGTCCATGAGCTATCACCATTTTTGTGCAGATCTCAGTTAGACGATGCACGTGGAAGCTACCTACAATAATATATGGTTGGGTGAGGTCCTGCAGAGTCCGGAAAACCACAAGGTTATCCCAGAGCCATAGGCAGCTCAGGGAGCGAAAAGGAGGTCGATCAAATTTCTAGTACAGCACAGAAGGCTCAGTTGCTTGTGATATGCTAATGGCCACAAGGAAAAGAGAAAAAGGAAAAGAAGGCGGCTGTACCAAACTAGTAGATTCAGCGATAACAAGAACGTCAAGTCACAAGGATGACTACCATGGTTGTAGTTTGTAGTTCATGACTGGTCACAGCTCCAAGAATAGCTACTGAGGAAGCAAAAGATATCCTCTCATTCTGATTATCAAGAACATCGGGAGGAAGTGGGCAACGATGATCGAGGACCCAATAGGGCCTTCTCCACTGGCTCGATTTCGGCTAGAGGTTGTGAACTGCGGTACACTACCATCATCTCGCGGTAACAGTAAGAAAATGCTGGGTGTCATGAAAAATTATTGTGTACAGTAATAAAAAATAGCAGAGGAGAAGAGAATAAACTCGACAAAAAATGAGTAAAAATTTCGAAAATCCTCACAAGTAGGCGATAACCTGCTATGGAGTAACTGAATTTTACGGTAATTCGGTAGGAAAAAATCTTAGTTCCTTTAATGATAATCTTAAAATGCATTAAAATCATACTTAGAAGAAGGAAAGAAGTATTAGTCGCCTTTAAATGATAAATGGTTAGTGAAAGCAATGATAATGATGTATCAACTGCTGAAGTAACACAGCCCATAGCATGTAGGGGCTCATTATGGTTTCTCTGAGGACGAAAACGTTCAGGGGTAATACCGAAACAAACTGTTTGCAGAGGGTGCGCTGTTGCTATCTAGGTAGCAACTATTCGGGCCTGTCTTGGTTTTAACACACGCACACACACAAACACACACACAAACACACACACACAAACGCACGCGCGCGTATGCATGTACATAATACATGTATATCGCCACATATTTTTTTACTGACTTTCTCTGACACGATTAAATTCGTAGCCAGTCACGAAAGCATCATCATCGTCACCATCAATATCATCTTTACCACCACCACCACCACCACCATCATCATCTTTACCACCATCACCACTAACAACAACAACATCATCATCTTTATCACCACCACCACCACCACCATCATTATCTTTATCACCACCAGTACCACCATCATCATCTTCATTATTATTGAAGCCCAGTATACCCATCATGACTACATGTCTGATAAGGGTACACCAGGCACATGCATCACAACCATATGTGCGCAACATGGTGATCACATATCAAAACAAACAGCGCATGACCTTGCAGGTGGGGGTCAAGTTAAAATTTTCTTCAGGTCGAGTAGTCCATTCCATTCAAAAGGACCCTGAATAACGTTTGTTTTAAAGATGAAGAACGTAACACCCATGTTTCCAGAGGTGAATTATTCAAACCTCAAAGAAGTCCTCTCAACACATGGCTATGATGCTCCCCTACTACTTCTGCTCGTGATCAGGGATGCACATATCCTCAGACACCAAGGGACATGCTCAGCTTGTTAAGGTCAGACAACTGCATTGAGCAGAATATTTGCTGTAACCCATCTTTTATATCAAGACAAAACAATATATATATCATAACATTTCCAATCAGTTAAGATCAGAAGCCATGAGAGCCAGTGCCTGGTATTGCATCAGGGCATTGCAGTCTTAATAATATTATTAAGGCGGCAGAATCATTAGCGCGCCTGACAAAATATTTCTTCCGGTGTTATGTTCTCAGTTCAGATTCTGCTGAGCTCGACTTTGCTTTCCATCCCTTCGGGGTCGATAAAGTAAGGACTAGCGGATCATTGGGGCAATGCAATCGACTAAACCCCTCCCGCCAAATTGCTGGCCTTAGGTTAAATATAGAAAGGAATAATAATAATAATAATAATAATAATAATAATCAATGCCTACCTACAAAGAACTACCAGGCCAACATATTAAAGAACGGCAGCTCCCCATTATGTCGTATATGCCAACAACAAAATGAGACCATCGATCATGTTGTCTCCATGTGCAGTCTGCTTGCGCCTACAGAGTATCTCAACAGGCATGATAGAGCCG
>NC_068982.1:111979563-111983234 GCF_001194135.2 Octopus bimaculoides
AAGTCCAAAAGATAGTGCTCATGGGAACTGCCCATATCCTACGTAAAATACTGTCTATGTGATCTCAAATTTTAAAGCAAACATAATTTTCTTATGGTTTCTTAAACATTCACTTGAACAAAACTGTACAAATCCAAATATATGGTACCCTAGGCATAACACCTACATGAACTTCTAACTTGTTGTCTCTTGAGGTCTCTGGGTGAGACTTGGATCCAACTTGTACAAATGCAAAACAAAAGTCAAACATAAAATAATAATAATAATAATAATAATAATAATAATAATAATATATAGTAGTTGCATTAGTAGTGGTTGTACTAGTAGTAGTTATGTTTATTGGAAAACAGCTAAGAAGACTAAGGGTTGAGGAGGAAGGGACTGCAGAATTATAAAAAGAAAAAAGCCAACAACAAACACACAAGTGCATAAGATTATAATAGTGAATTCATACATTATTTCTATTGAAATTGTGCATACGTACACATATACATATACATACGAAATCCTATTCCCACAGGCGCACACATGCACATACTCCCCACGCTCTGTACACTTACTGACACACACACATACAAAACGCACACAGACGTACACATAAACACGCTTAGAGATATAATATTCATCGATCCACTTATTAATAGGCAATCGACTGCATGCATATTTATGTACATACCCATACATACAATTATGTAGCTATATATATATATCTTCATATCTATCAATCGCCTTTTTCCTTTCGCGAGATATAGTTTCCACACCCCTATACGGAAGCTCACACCCACACAGGTAACAACACCTCCACACATAGCGTCACTCCTACCACACACACACACACACACACACACACACACACACATGTATATATCTATGTATGGATATATATATATATGTATTTGTATATATACAGATACATACATACAAACATACATGTATATATACATACTTATATATATACATATATATATATACATACATATATACATACGTACATATATACATACCTACATACATATATTTATACATACAGATACATACAGATACATACATTTATATTTATACATACACATATTTATACATACATACATATTTATAGTCATATATATATACATAAATATATATTTATATACATATATATATATACATACATATATATATATTCATATACATATATATATATGCATATATATGTTTTATGAATATATATGCATATATATATATACATATATACATATATGCATGCATATATATATGTATGCATATATATATATGCATACATATATACATATATATGCATACATATATATATATATATAATATATATATATATATATATATATATATATATATAGATACATATATACATACATACATATATATATATAAGCATATATGAATTTCTCTATATATATATTCACGTATATGCATATGTATATAAGCATATACACAGAAGCATATACACAAAGACACACAGACACATACACATTGTGAATAAACAGAGGTATTCAGTAAATTAACACCTGAAAGAAACTTTCAAAAAGTTTAATATATCGCCTGAGTTATCAATATCTATATAAACGTCAACAATGCGCCAGTTGTTAGGGGTGGGCTCCTATTATTTCAATTAATATATGAAGAAAAACGAGATAGAAAAATAGAAAGACAGAGAGACCGATAGATAGATAGATAGATAGATAGATAGATAGATAGATAGATAGATAGATAGGTAAATAGATAGACAGACTGTTAAAAGAATAGATATTGCTTGGAAGAGTAGGAGTGAGAGACATAGAGACAAAGAGGCATATAAACAGGCGTGTACACGCACACACGCACATACGCACACGAAGTCATATACAGATATAAATATAGTCATAAATATATGCATAAATACATGCAGGAATTTGAATTTTACTTTACCCAGTGCCCTGGAGAACAGATTTCATATTCCTTCAGAGCTGTACCAATCGTTATGATCAGAAACGAGCGTCAATGAATTCGAGATTCTAATAAAAAAAAATAAACCCTGCCCATACAAGCAACGCATTCATACATTTGTTTATCGACCGCTTGGACAAAGTTTCCTATATTTATGTATAAAAGAGATGATTCCTCTCCCCAGACAGCAAGGCTAGACTTTTTCAAGGTCATAATATTTCACCATGGGTGAGGTGTGGGTAAATAGATTTATTAATTGTTTAGTATCTACTGTTTATGTTAACTAACTTGTTTAAATGCTGTTAAATTTTACCAATGTTGCGTGCAGTTAATTCGTTGCTTGGTTTAACATCTTTGTGTGCCTTTAGCAGAGTCTATCCTGTTACCAACAATCGGGCCAAGTCCACGCTCGAAGGTTAATTTCCTTCGCTCATCTCTCTCATCATTGAAAGACCCCAAAAGTTTTATAATGTTGACCTTCGTCTCCTGACTAAACCGTTATAAAATGCGTGAAATCTAATGTTTGTTAAAGTACAGGGCAAACTTTATATTTTAAAATTCCGTTCACATGCCTTAAGATGGGCATAGAGTTTGCTTACGAAGATATATATATATATATATATATATATTGCCAAAATAGAGTATCATTATTTTTGCATCTAGTTTCTCTTGAGCTTTTGTTTGCTGGGCTGAAGCTTTACTATAAGCAGGCAACTGTACATTATTACTGTTGTCTAACCTCAGGTCAGTTCTCATTGATCGGTCCTACATTGAAAGGCCTTTCAGCCGTGTGCGCCCAATTAATTTTGTAAACAATATAATTAGGATTATATTATTTAATATTACTTTCCATGTTGTGATGATACGAACATTTAACTATTTTAGAAAGCAGAGTCTGTCTCTCAAGTTGTGTAAAGGAAAATAATGTGGAAAAGAAAGCTTGATCAGAGGTCTATAATAACGACACTCTATCCTGAATCACATGTCTCAGGTTTTGTTTTCTTTCTTTCCATTGTGAATCTATTCGGTATTTAAAATCTTTCCATAGCTATTATTGATAAGATAATTTGTATTGCTTTTTTTTTTTTATAGATTTCAACATTAATTCAAACGTTTATATTTGACATTTAAGAAGATAATAATCTTTAATTGAAACGATCCGTTGTGAATTTATACTTTAAATAAGTAAGGAATAAACTAATAATGGCAGCATATACGTACCATTGGTACTTATATTCCTTACCCAAGAACAAGCAAAATCTAAGTTATCAACAATTGAACGTTCAAAAAGACAAAAAGATAAAACAAAACAAGACACAATACACCATGAATTATCTGGGATGGCTCATTGCCATAATATTAAGAATTAATTAGAAAAGCTACCATTAAGTAGATTATTATGACGGTATCATAGTATCTTATGACTCATTCAATGGAGAGCTTTTTCGTTGTCTTTCTATAGAGGCACGAAATTCAAGATTTTGAGAATTTGCATGAATAGCTAGTGATTTCCAGGCTATTATTAAGGACATGAGCACTATAAATTGAAAGAATTGTTACAATCAGTCCATGCCAGATTACATTACAAACTGGACTTGCCAAAAGCTCGACTTATATGGTAAGTAAAACTGGATGTATAGGTACATATAAACTTACACACACACACAAATCTTTATATATATATACATACATACATACATATATATATATATATATATATATATATATATATA
>NC_068982.1:111983261-111984985 GCF_001194135.2 Octopus bimaculoides
ATATATACATTACATATATGTATATAAGTGTATGTATGTATGTATGAGTATGTATGTGAAATTTAAAATTACTTCTTGAGTATAAATAACTTATTGCATTTGGCTTATGTACAATTAATTATTCATATTTAAAAAAAATTGATTTGTATCTAGATTTTACCAACCAAGAACAAATATACTACTTCCAAGTTCCATCACACGTGAATACATATTTATATATAAGACCCAATTTCTTTTAATGTTTCCCAGTTTTATTAGGGGCCAATTAGGCAAACTTTATACGGCCTTACGATCCGAAAAGAAAATAGTAGTCGAATCTTTCTCCTATCCCACTCCACCATCTTAGAATGAAGGACAAACCCTGGCAGTTATAGCTACTCTCAGAATATGAAATGATCATAGTTGGAAAGCTTTTATTCGTAAATCTATTTGATCGGGGACAACCTGGGGCTAAAGAGCAGCAATAACAATAAAAGTAGCATGCATTTTGGCTCGCAGCGTGGAGAAATGAGCAAATGCTTGTTAAGTCGATGCATCAACCAGTTTCGATTCTTAGTTGATACATGTCTGTTATATTAACTCATCAAATATTAGGAAAACAGTGAATGACCACTGCAAAATCTTTTAACTACATACCACCAAAATACGAAGAATTGTTTCAACCTCTTGAAAGGAAACGTATATTCGCATATTGAACGCTGGTTGGTCGGCAGATAGCAGAAATATATATGTCTTACAGTATTTTATCTTAACTAAATATTCGAACACTCTCAAGATTAATAAAATTAGTACCAGTAATGTACTAAGGTCAAATTAACCATCAGATCCTCCCACTGCTTCTTGTAATGTCGATCTACTTAAATCACAAATCGATACATATAAAAAAATATCTTTTTTGGCTGATGGAAGTTAAGAAGAAGAAAAAAAGGTGAAACGAGTTACTTCCACTTTATCTAATATATTTATATTTCCTAAACACTTCACGTTTAGCTAACATTAAATCGATAGTTCTTCAATATTTTCAGCAATCTTGCAAAGACTGGTTCTAAACATTGCATAATTTAATTTATGAAAGTTATTCATTAAATGGTACGCGCGCACAAACACACACACACACACACGCACACGTACACACAAGTGCACAAATAGATATACTTAGTAAAACCAACAAACGAACATATACAGACATGCATGTTAAGTACAGACATATAAACACACGCATGCACATACTCACACACACATTTATTCACATACATACATTCATATACATACGTATACACACACACACATACACATATGCGTGCGTGTGTATGTATGCATGTATATGTTCCTCTATGTGCGTGTATAAATATGATATTTCGTAGTTATGAATTTGTGAATTTTAGTTCATAAAAATCTACTGTGTTATATAGAACGACAGAAAAGGAGAGAGGAGAGGAAGTGCGGTGGGGGCCTTAGTTATAAGAATAGAGTCAAAATCGAAAAAGGGACATAGTAAGAAAAAAAAAAATGACAAATATATTTATGGCGCGGCAAATAAGAATATCACACAATACTAATGGCAGCTTCTGAACATCATTTATCTACCAGGAACATAAACTTAATA
The DNA here is from genome assembly GCF_001194135.2 of Octopus bimaculoides. Taxonomy (NCBI): domain Eukaryota; kingdom Metazoa; phylum Mollusca; class Cephalopoda; order Octopoda; family Octopodidae; genus Octopus; species Octopus bimaculoides. The sequence goes on from NC_068982.1 coordinate 111,984,868, forward strand.
AGGACGTAGCTAAAACGACAGGGAAATAGCTACGACTGCCTTACAGTTTCTGCTAATCCGCCCATCACGGGCAATAGGAGCTTTTGCTTACATGCTTGTATATAAATAAATTAATCAA
>NC_068982.1:111984995-111986113 GCF_001194135.2 Octopus bimaculoides
TATATATATATATATATATATATATATATATATATATGTGTGTGTGTGTGTGTGTGTGTGTGTGTGTGTGTGTGTGTGTGTATGTATGTATAGTCTTTGACCGTTCAAGGAAAGTCGTCTTGAAGGAAAGGTCAAAGGTGATACATGTTCCACTTTATTTTGCGTGTGACTTCATATGCGCAGAAAGTTTGTGAACAGTTATATTTAAACTCCATCTCATAGAATAGTTCTTACTGCTGCTGCTGCTGCTGTTGTTGTTGTTGTAAGCAACAAGTTTTCCCCGATCAGTAGACAAGTTTTCCCCGATCTAAGCACACCAACCGTGACCATTCCGTCTTTTTCCTAACTACAGGAGACGAAGGATTCTTTTATTTAAAATGTCCTTTTCTAAGAATTACAGTGTGACTTGAGGAAGATTTGACTGTATTTCTACCATTTCGAGCGACCACGTACAAGCTACCTCGTTGATTCTGACATAAGTTTGAACAAAGCCGCTCCAATTGCTCCCATTCTGTCTAAATGTATATCTATTGACTACACTGTCTGTATTAGATTTTTAAAATGATAGATCGCAATTCGGAGCAGATTTTAGCAAACAAACATATAAAGACCTCCGTCTTTGGCTGTTTGTGTAAAATGTTGTTGCGTTGGTCAGATCCAGAATGAGAGACATCCTAAGCCTCACCATTCCGCTTTTAATCTATGAGCAGAGAACCGGAGTTTGCATAACAGCAGCGTGTAGTACGAGGGAAATTCGATTACTATTTCTAGCATATAGTATGAACACATAAAAAGTTCCCTCATTGTAATAGATGTTGAGGTTGTGTGAGAGGAAGAGAAGATGGTAAGTAAAGAGAAAAAAAAGTTATTTCTTTGACGAGGAAGGTTTGAAATCTATGTCTTGAATACTTATGTGTGAAGGGAGTTAACAACAAGAATAAAGAAAACGACGACGAAAGCAACAACATCAACAAAAATAAATGACCCAAAATATAACAAGAACAAAATAAACGAAAAAGAACAACTGCAATTTTCTTTTAAGCAAGCAATCAAATAAAACCCCAACCTAACATGCTTTGACTAAATACTAATTAACCCAAGTGTGTGTATATATGTAA
>NC_068982.1:111987967-111988360 GCF_001194135.2 Octopus bimaculoides
TGTATTCCAGTTATTGCTAATATGATTTGTTTCTTTGAAAAAAAAAAAAAAAAAAGAAACTTGGTTAAAAATAATATACCGTTCCGGGTCCTGGCGTTCTTTCAGCAGCGGAAACAAATTCTTGGTAAAAGTGGTGTATATGTGTGTGCCAAATGAAGAAATATATTTCGTTTCACTTTATACAAATGAGAGTATATGCATGTGTCACTAAATTTGTAAATATTATTTATGCTCGTCTGTATGTGTGTATGTGCAAACATGTATGTATGTACGTATGTATTTATGTATGTATTTATATGTGGTTATGCCTTACATCAATATTGGACTGTTTCTTATAAGCATATAAATATATATATATATATATATGTATATATATATATACATATATATATA
>NC_068982.1:111988617-111994114 GCF_001194135.2 Octopus bimaculoides
TATATACAATGTTAATTGCGTACACGAAATTAGCCAGACATGAACTGGTGGGAAAAAAAAAGTCTATAAGTTCAGGAGAGAGGTATGTCCATGTTGTTCCAATAGTTATTTATTACCATTTTTTCCTTTCTATAGATTCTTTTCCAGAGTGCCTCTTCCTGTCTCCTGTTTCCAACCCCCACTACGTTTTCAATACTCGACCACATGTTGAGTCCCGTCTTCTTTCTTACATTTCCATCCTCTCACACATTTTCATTTTCCCCTCTCGTACAATTTGTTTTTATCTTTTTCTTTCTTTCTTTTGTTTGTAAAAAGAAAAGAAATTCTTATCATCCCAATGCTTTCTTTCTCACCACTAGTTTTGCTATTTTTACTTTTAACCAATGAAAATACAGCAAACTTTCTTTATCTACTACTACTACTACTACTACTACTACTACTACTACTACTACTACTACTACTACTACTATTGTTGTTGTTATTCTAATTTCTCTTCTCTCAATATTACAGAATCCATGTTTTGCATATTCAATATATTACATTATACACACAACATTCACTCTTCCCCTCTCCCCCTCTCTTTTTCTCTCTATATTCCACAAGAGTAACAATACAAAATAAGAACTGGACTCCTAAGTTAAGTGTGAATAGACATTCCTCAAGTAGATAGATTTAACAATATGTGCACATGTATGTGTGTGTATAATATATATGGTGAGAGAGAGGAGAGAGACAAAGAGTGATAAAGAGATAGATATAGATATATCTATGTATGCGTGTGTGTGCTGTGGGCATATATATATATATGTGCGTGCATATATATGTATGTATGTATGTGTGTGTATGTATGTCTGTTTTTATGTCAGTTACGGGATATTTTCTGCGCAAATAATGTAGTTCTTTATAATTACTTCCAAACAATTTCCAGTACACTCGCCTCCGATCGTGTCGTATAAAATTAAATTTACATAGAATGCAACATTATTTCAAAGTTGTTCCTGATTTTTTTTTAGCTTGGAAAGGAATGCGAGTGTCAACTTATCCGACACAACAATCCGATACTACCTGAGTGTTTGTTGCTATCCCGTCTTCGGCATCCATTTTATGGATAAATGAAAATATACGTAAGGAAGTTTGGAAGAGTTTGTTTTCACGTATTCGTATATATATATATTTGTGTATGTGTGTGTGTTTGAGTGTGTACGTTTGTGTGTAAATGTGTATGTGCGTGTGTAAATATAAGAGGAAGCGCCAAAATATCACCTGTATTGTACGTGACACACTGACTTGTTAAAAAAAAAAGTGAAAAATCATAGGAATTAAGAGGGGAGCTAAGGAAAAACGAAACGAGAGAATCGTTCTAGTAGTAAGATGTTGGAAATAGAAGAGAAGGAGAGAAAGAGAAGGGAAGGGAGGAGCTAAGTGGAGCATCGTAAAAGAAAGAAGGAAAGAAGGAAAGAAAGAGATTTGTGGAGCGGGAGAGGGATGTGGAGATGGTGGAAGGAGAGCAAGGAGATAACATGGAATAAATGAAATGGAATACAGAAGCGGAAAGAGGCGGAAAGAGAGAAGGAAAGTGAAGACGAAGTTTTAACAAAGAGAGAGAGAGAGAGCGGGGAGGGAGAGATGGAGAAAGTGAGAGGAAGAGATGGAAAGGGAGAGAGAGAGAGAGAGAGAAAAGAAGGAAATAAGAAAAGGATGGATGCTATAATATATATATTTCTCGTGTAAACTTGTATTGAAAGAGATATAGAAATAGTTAGAAAGAGAGAAGGAAGTGAGTAGGAAAAAGAAAAAAAAAGAGAGTAAAAGGATGAGAGAGACGGGGGTAAATTGATGCTGGAATGATAAATATATATATATATAGTTAGCTAGAGGAAGATATAGATAGAATGATAGAAAGAGATAGATAAATAGATAGAGAGAGGGGGAAGAGAAAGAGATGATTATAGAAGATCCGAAACAAGCATAAACTATGCATGCATGTGGCATGTGTATGCGTGTGTAGGTGGTAGTATATTTGTATGTGTGCGTGTATATATATATATATATATATATATATATATATATATATATATATATATAGGTGTATATATGAATATATTTGTGTATGTCCATGTATATATGCGTCTCTGTGCGTGTATGTGTATAAGGTGTATGTGCATATATGTTTATATGTCAGTTGTATAAGTATATATTTATAGGTTTCGTATGTGTGTATGTACATGTGTATATGTTTATGTGTTTGTGTGTGGTTATGTATGAGAAGCTATGTGTGTTTTAATAAGCATTAACAAACATCCATACAAAAAAAAATCAGTGTCTTCCACCAAACTTTTACCTCTATAACTCTCAACACCTTTCGTTGTTATATTTACTTACATCATACTTTATTGACTACCATATCTTATTCTCTACTACTCTAGAGCTGCGACTTTCAAGGTACTGGTAATTAACAGAGTTGACAGAATCGGTAAAGTATCAGAATTTAGTTAAGCAAATTTTACGTTCTCAGTTCGAATCTAACGCTGCCAACTTTCCAGGGAGAAAAAAAGTATTAGTCAGGTTCTTGGATTCGATATTCTTATTTGCTCAGTACCACAAAATTCGTATACTGGTGCCTTTCTTCTTCTTCTTCTTCTTCTTCTTCTTCTTCTTCTTCTTCTTCTTCTTCTTCTTCTTCTTCTTCTATTTTGTGTATTTGCAGTGACTTTTCTCATTTTATAGAATATTTCACTATATTCTGTATTGTCTTATTGTACTTTATACGGTGTCCATTGTTTAACTCTCAGTCCCCCTCCTACTAGTCCTTGGAGGCATTTAGTGTATTTCACTCAGTCGCAGACATACAGGTCAAGTTTTCGGTTTGAGGATATGTCAGTTTTGTCCCACAAGTTTCCGTTGGAAGCTTTCAAATGGTTATAGGTGATACCCATTTTCCTCTGAGTAAATGTATGGAATCATAAAGAAAAAAAATGGAAATAAAATTGTCTGCATACACTTGCCTAACATTCCAAGTTTATTCTATAGAAATCATAACCGTCTACTGCATATTACTAACATTGATTGCTAACCCGGTTAGAAAAGGTGAATACATTACAAGGAGTTGAGATATCGAAGCTAAAGTAGTCCCCAGTTATACTTGAAGTTAGAATGTAAAAGGGGGTGTAATTAAACATAACAAGGTATTTAATCCGGCGACCTTAGTAACTGTGCAATTATGCTAGTTATCGTTTCAAGCATTAGACATATTGTTCTAAATTCTATTAATCATTTCGAAGATTCTATTAACTTTTAGAAGTATTTTCGGAGGAATAAAATAGAAATGTTTTTTTTACAAAGAAGAAATTTCTTTCTTTCTTTCTTTCTTCATTTAAAACTTTCTAAATCTTTCTGAACACCAAAAGAAAGAGGTATAATCAACAAATGCATCAAACAAAATACACGCAAAAAAGAACGAAAACAATAATTTCTGTAGGATGTTATATTTTTATGCAGCTCGTGGGGTGAGGTAGGGGTAAGACAGACGAAGGTTGTCGTGGTGGTGGGGAAATGAGAGATAATGATGAATTATTGATAATTTAATTTGTTAATCAATTGTAAAGAGACAAAAAGCTAGTAAAAGATTGATCAAATTAAAACAAAAGCTGCAATAGGTGCCGAATATCCTTAAGTCACGTTGGCACATATATGATCTTCCTTTTCCAATCCCATTCTTTCAAAAAATAGCAATATTCAATCGATCGCAGTCGCTCACCTGCCTAGTAAGATGGCGGTTACATGAGGATGTGCAGTGGGAGGGTGTAAAATTAAGAAATAATTATTGCATTGATCGACAGAGCTAGGGAAGTGAGAAAACCAACATCGATAAATAAATGAAATTTTTTGATTTGAAATAGAAATGATAAAAAGAAATATAAACAACGAAATTAAAATGCTACAACAAAAAGAAATGATACAAGAAAAAGGTTTTGAAACGAGAAAATCAAAGAAAAAATGGATTACTTGAAAACTTTATGGAAATAGCTGAGATGGATACATATGGAAATGGCGTAATACATCTTACCTTTATAGCCACTTTTACTTCTACTATTTTGTTTTTAGAGATCTGTATTTTAAACAGACCTAATTTTTATTGATAACTTACATTTTAACATTTTCCAACATTTAAGATTTCCAACAGATTGTTCGCGACACTGTGAGGAAACTTTTCCTTGGCTGTTTATTTTTCGAAACATTATTAAAGAAAAACTGCTTCTTCACACAGCAGGGTTCTAAAGCTTTCTATTCCACCTAATAATACTTCCCCTGCTAGTCTTCTACTGAACTCCTCAGTCGACCGACGAAATTTCTATGTATCAACTTTCTATCTACTTATTTTCCCTAAAATAACTTCCAATGACTGATTTCATGCATACAAATTCGACATAATTGAGAATTTTTAAACTTAAATAATATAAATAAATAATTATAAATAATTGAATATGTTATGCAAATAAATAATGTTTGCTATGTTCAATTGCATTCGTATTTTATTAAGACTAAGGGGTTACTTATGTCTGTGTTCAGCGGCTGAAATTTTCAAAAGCATTTATTTTGTTTTTTTATATATGATTTTATGATTTTACATACTCTGTCTTCCGAATAAGTCGAACATGTCAATGAGTGCTACTGATTCACTTAGACAAGTTCTAGAGCGAAGCGATTTAATTTACTAAGTATTTTTCTTGACAGCTCTTAAAATATGACATCACAAAAAGAAACTGTTTTGTTCTTTTTTCTTCTTTTCTTCTTTTTCTTTTATCGATTACCGTCCCAAATACAAAGAGTGAATATATAGAACTGTTAACAATATTTAAATCAAGAATCTTTATATGTTATTCGTTCATTCTCATCATCACGACCAACATCATCATCAACACCACATCCAAACACCCCTATAACCACCGTCATCGTCATCATCATCAATACCACCACTATCACCATCGTAGTCAAACTTTTTATTATCATCATCATCATTGTCTTACTCTAGTCTTCAATACCCCTCAATCACCCTAACTCCTGCTACATAGCTTTACCGTTCATTGATTTTATCCAACTATTTCTTGATCTGCACAAATGGATCGAGCAAAACATCCATGTCCATGATTCTTCGTCCTCGCCCCTCGAGTTATTCAATTATAAAATATTATTTGAATTGCTGTCAAACATTAGGAAAGAACCAGAGAGGAAAATTGCATTTACTAAACAAATTTCAACTCAGGAAAATATCAAAATGATTTCTTTAAAGGCAGTTCATTGACTACACTGGAACCAGTATGCACGCCACGGCAGCTTGTTCGTTGGTTCTTACAAATATAACTTTTATTAGCGTATGTGAATATATATATGGATAAAGATTCATGCATTCACACACACACACACACACACACACACACACACATATATAGTTTCTGATTTAATCACAAGGCTAGCGACCCAGTAGTTGCCTGGTATC
>NC_068982.1:111994664-111995744 GCF_001194135.2 Octopus bimaculoides
ACACACACACACACACACACACACACACACACACACACACACACACACACACATATATATATATATATATATATATATATATACATGCATATATATATTTGTGAGAGCGTGTGTGTGTCTATGTATACATGTTTCTGTACCGTCTCTATCTGCAACACCAGTTTACGCGAAAATTCTAAATGAAAAATCACGTAATATTTGCGTTTTTAGACATTGGAGAGGTACTTCATCAGACTTGCATCAAAGGTGTGCTATAACATTGTGCATCCTTTAGACCTTGTTGTTAGGAAAATATCAAGAGGAAATAAAAAAGAAAGTCTTCAACCCCTTTAATTCCAGATATCATTTCTATATAAATTACATTCTCAGAGGCACAAGTGAAGTTGGTTTTAACTGTGAATCTCTCTGCTTGTTTGAAAAGTGACCTCTGAGAATCTAATTTATGTAATAACCTGCTCGGGTTGTGGACATGACTATATACGACAGACGAGTATCACATTAAGACGGAGAACCACTCTACATAAAGAGCAGGTCCTGTCCCGCAATACAGACAGATTGCATTAAGTGAACACATAGAGAGATGTGCAGGTAACACGAAACAAAATTTCAGAGTTTTCTCCTTCTACAATTACAAGAACGTTTAAATAAAGAAAATTTATTCATCGAAAAATACAGAATACGTCTAATTATGTACGCATAACCAACTTTGATCTCTATACATATTTTAATTTGCGATTTCATACATTGTACATATTTCTCCCTACTATTCTAGTTTTTGAATTTATATATATATATATATATATATTCCCCACCACCGAAAGATGAACAATTATCTCCCCTGTCCACAATAATAACGATAACCAATTACCCCCCACCCCCTTAGATTTTTCTACTTGTTAAATCATTCATTCATAAATTCCACACACAACATGGATAAAAAGATTTTTCAAGAAAATACGTATTCAAGTAAATTTTAATATCATGATTAGGGAAAGCGAAACCGGTCAACAAACACAATATAAGATATATTGAAAATTATATTAAAACCATGTAAAGTGTGTGCATTTTCCTCCTTTAATT
>NC_068982.1:111995824-111998791 GCF_001194135.2 Octopus bimaculoides
ACACACACACACACACACACATATATATATATATATATAACCCCTCAGCAGCCAATATAGCCCACAACAGTATTGAGTAAACAACTGAGGAGTGAACTACATAGAGAAAATCGTATCAAAATGGTATAAGGTTATTAGAGACTTTGTTTCAACCAGCATTGACAAGTTTAGGGGTGCAAAGCAAAGGAGAAAAGCAGCATCAAATATACCGCTTGCACTGACCTTTAATTCCCATTCTTGCAATATCTGCGGGCCTCTTTGCAAATTGTTGGCGTGACTCAGATGGCACATTCGACATAAGCATTTTGACCGACAAATAAAGTGTCATAGGTCGAAACCGACGGGAGAGTTCATCATATACATGTACTTAGACACAAATACCACACACACACACACACACACACATACACACACGTGTGTGTGTGTGTGTGTGTGTGTCCATGATGCATAAAAGTTTCAAGTCCTAATATTTTTTAACTCGATTGAATTAGACATGGTCCTAGTCAATAACGGACGACAAAAAGCTATCTATGATATCTTAGTTATCTTTTGAAAGGAAACCTATGGCTTGTTTATGTAGCTAGGTATGCAAACCGGTACGTATGCATGCATGTATGTATGTATGTATGTATGTATGTATGTATGTATGTATGTATGTATGTATGTGTGTATGTATGTATGTATGTATGTATGTATGTATGTATGTATGTAAATATATTTATAAATGTATATGTATGTACAAGCATTCAAGTAACTCCGAAAGCAATGAGTAGAAAAAATAAATCAAGAAAACTTTCTTACGTTTTTGTTTATGTATTACTAATTCATAAATTCTATATCCAAAATGAAGGAAAATAATGACGTTGTTTAAAGATTTCTGTTGGCCAATTCTTGGTTCACTGCGTTTGTGGCATCGGGACTAATAAGGCTTTATCAATTCGGTACAAATGACAGGTTTGTTGTCGATGTTTACTATTATATATGCTTACTATTATACATCGTTCAAATATGTGCACATAAATGTCACACCGTTTATGGTGTTAATAGCTTCGCATATGAGGTAAGCCTAGGCAGGTTCAGACACAAAATATGCTGGTCGTTGTAGTACACGCATTATGAAAATAACTTCTTTGTACGACGACAGTGTGTAGCCGGAACTTCTGGCTGACGAGACACTGCAGGTCGAAGCATCAGTTTCTCAGTATGCTGTGAGCGAATGAGCCGAGTCTGTCAAACACACTGTTGTCGTAAAAGGGAGAAGTTTTTCTCTTATGACCTACAGCGACCAGCACATTTTGTATCTGAACCTGTCTGGCCAATTTAAGAATAAATACGAAACTTTTTCGTTGAACACCCACACACGCGCGCGCGCGCGCGCGCGCACACACACACACACACACACACACACACACACACACACACACACACACACACACACACACCCACACACACACACAATTAAATAAATACTGGAATTAAAGAGATACAAAGTTAAAGAAATCTCAGTGCTGATTTTAAAGAAACATTTCTATTTGTAGCTTGATATTCTGTCTTTATATTTCAATTAGTTTTAGCATAATATACCCATTCCGATAATGTGAGGTAAAACTTCACATTCAAAACCTTTCATTGTTTAGTCAGCTGTCATACAATGTACTTAAAGAGAAACAATTAAGAAATCCTTTGTTTTAGATCTATTTGTTTAACTTTGGGATCTTTCTGTCTCTGTGTTCATCTAAACCGTTTTATGTTTGTGTATGTACGTCTGTTGAGATATACACATATATTCGTCTGTCTACTGGAATGATATGAATAATATGTAGAATTATCAAAAAATAAAAATAGGAAGGTAAAATGTCTGTTGTGAGCTTCTGAAATCGTACTACATTAGGGTGAAAAAAACCCAGCTTGTTGAATCAATTTATTTTCATTTATATAAGGAAATGTCAACAGATTTCTGAAAGAAGGGAAGTCACTTTGATTCTATTAGTATTTAAGGCATAAAGTAATACATGAGAAAAGAAAAGAAAATATAGTGTTGCTTGTCAATCTGAACATGAAGGTGGAACACAGATTAGCCCATCCTGTTACGTATGTATCTGCGTGAGTGTGTGTGTGTGTGTGTGTGTGTGTGTGTGTGTATAGTCTGTGACAATATGTGTCGTTCGCCGGAAATCCCAAAGTTATAGTGCAACTAACAGTTTCACTAAAACATGGCTCTTCGTGTACTGTTTCTTATTCCACCCTTATATAGTTTGTTTCTTATAAGAGAGGTAAATTATTTTATTCTGCTTAAATCTTAGAGCATGCATTCTCATTCGTATTCAGTTATGTTTGGTTTAATATTACTTTTGCTCCTGCAGATGTATAAATACATGCGTGCATGTATCTATCTATCTATCTATCTATCTATCTATCTATCTATCTAAGATATCTGAATATATATATATATATATATATATATTTATATATATGTATACACAAGTATGTGCTTGTATGTCTTCATGCATTTCAGTATATTACACATAAGAGCACGCGTGCGCGCACACAGACACACACGGATTGATACAGCAAATTTTGTAATCGTTAACGGTGGGCGTGTGTTTCTTAAGACAACAATCTTATTGGTACCACCCCTTTTGGTTACCTCTCTGATCTACTCACTACTGCACATGCACACACCCATGTATGCACACATACATACACACACACATATATGCATATACTGGTGTGTTTGTGTGTGTATATACATGTAAAAATTCTATCGTTTCAACTTGATATATTGTAACCTTAAACTTAAGTCCGGTTGATGTTCTTATATTCTACAGTGCAGCATAGTAGCAGCTGCGACATTCCATAATGACAAGATGAGAAAAAAATGAAGTTAGAAGGGAGATACAGAGATAGGGGGAGAGAGAGAACAACAAACGTATATATATATATATATATATATATATATATATATAT
>NC_068982.1:111999119-112001736 GCF_001194135.2 Octopus bimaculoides
ATATACATACATAAGTCTATCGAGGTGGACAAAGTAAGAAGAGAGAGAGAGTGGGGGAGAGAGGCAGGGAGAGAGTCAAACAGATAGATTGAGAAACTGAGATTGAGAGATTTAAAAGTAAGTAGACGAAAATTAAAATTCACTGAATCTGAAAGAAACAAACAAAAACAAATGAGATTTTTAGAAAGTGGGATGTGGCAAAACTTCAGTAAAGAAGAAGAGGAGAGGGGAGACCACCTTGACAAAAAAAAAATAATAAGCGAAGAAAGAGTAGAAGAAATGACTGCAGAAGAAGCAAAAGGAGAAAAAGGAAAAGAGATAAGAGGTGGAGGAGAAGGAGAAGTAGTAAAAGTAGCATAGTGGCAGTAGGAAAATAACTGGAAGAAATGGAAAACTATAAGAAGGGGAAAAGGAGAAAAGGAAAGAGTGAGAAACAGGAGAAAGAAAAGAGAAATATTGATGAAAAGGTATGAACCTCTCCAAATAAAAGCAATAAAAAATATATGCAGAAAACGTATAAGAAATTCAAAATGAGGCAATACTAAGACTTCCGGTATAACAGAGAGAAAGAGAGGGTGAAAGAGAGAGAGACTGAGGAAGCAGGAGAAACACATACATGGCAGAGAGGCAGAGAAAGAGAGGGAGAGAGAGAGAGAGAGAGAAAGAGAGAGAGAGAGAGAGGGAGACAGAGGAAGACAGAGATGGGTGGGGAGATCAGAGTGAGGGAGATAGAGAAGGTGAGAGATTTAAAAAGAAGGTGAGATTAGAGAGGGAGTGAGTGGAAGCCGGGTTAAATTTGTAATATGAGAGAGGTGAAAGACTGCCATTGGATATGGAGTTGAGGGAGAAAAGGGAAGAGTCGATATATATATAAGAAAGAAAAACAAAAGAATCTTAAATTAATAAAACAAAATTTGGGAATGAAGGGAGGTGAATGTGGAGCGAGAGATAAAGTTATGGAAAGATAGAAAGAGGTGAGAAAGAGAGATAGAGAGAGGGGGGAGAGAGAAGGGAGAGAGAGAGAGAGAGAGAAGGGAGAGAGAGAGAAGGGAGAGAGAGAGAAGGGAGAGAGAGAGAAGGGAGAGAAAGAGACGGGCAAAGATAAGTAAGATGGAATATGAGAAAGAAAAGAGGGCGTGAGAGTGTGAGAAACCAGGAGAGATAAGCTAAGAGAAATAGAGAGTAGAGAGAACGAGAGAGAGATAGAGAGATAGAGAGATAGAGAGATAGAGAGATAGAGAGAGAGAGATGAGAAAGAGGAGTGGGACAAAGTGAGAGAGATAGATAGATAGAGAGAAAGAGGGGGAGAGAACCGGTGATAGAGTGAAACAGAAAACCGCGTAAATTAATATATATATATATTTATAAACTTAGGTTGGTTTTTGTTTCTCTATCTCTCACTCACTTTCTCTATCTCTCTTTCTCTCTCTATCTCTCTCTTTCTCTCTCTCTCTCTCTCATATATATATATATACACACACACACAGAAACATGTTTATACATACACATACACGCATGTATAAAGAACGAAAAATAAAAAAGAAACCTAATATGCTAGTGAGAAGGAGAGAAAGATTTCAATAGCAAGAGAAAGAGAGAGATAGATAGAGAGAGAGACAGATTGAGTAAGAGAGAAAGGAAGAGAGATAGAAGGGGGAATAGGATAGGATGAGGGTAAAGGTAAGGGAGAAGAAAAATCAACATTAAGGTGGCAGTCGAGAGATATAATATCAGCTGACACCAAAAGCACAAAAAAAACGATAAATAAATAAAAAATAAAAACGGAAAAAAAGGAAAAAAAAAATCAAAGAAAACAACCGAAGTATGGTGAAAGAAAAGTCGCTTAGGATGTTACAAGGTGAAGTGAACAGCAGACCAGAAATGGTGCAGAAGATGGAGACGGTGTAGTGAGGTGTACATTTGAAACGGAAGTACATACGATCGTTAAACAAGCCTGCAATCAGCAACATTTTGTCTTCTACATTTTGACACATACTTTAAAGTATACCTGAAACTTCACTCAAATTACCCATACACGAGCTAACGCTAATAGATGCCATGCGACGATTCCCACCAACATATACGCATACACACACATACACATACGCAGTCACACACACATACACACACACACACACACACACACAGAGTCACACACAGAGTCCATGTGCCTGTCTGTCGATCTGCCTGCTTGTCTATACATGTGTCTGTCTCTCTTTGTTCACACACATGTTGGTATGTATGTATATGCATGCATATATGTATATATATATATACTCTTTTACTCTTTTACTTGTTTCAGTCTTTTGACTGTGGCCATGCTGGAGCACCGCCTTTAGTCGAGCAAATCGACCCCAGGACTTATTCTTTGGAAGCCTAGTACTTATTCTTTCGGTCTCTTTTGCCGAACCGCTAAGTTACGGGGACATAAACACACCAGCATCGGTTTTCAAGCGATGTTGGGGGGACAAACACAGACATACAAATACATACACACATACATATATATATATACATATATACGACAGGCTTCTTTCAGTTTCCGTCTACCAAATCCACTCACAAGGCATTGGTCGGCCCGAGGCTATAGTAGAAGACACTTGCCCAAGATGCCACG
>NC_068982.1:112001746-112002027 GCF_001194135.2 Octopus bimaculoides
CGCATGCGCACACATATACACGACATATTATTTCCGTTCTGTGCAGCCATTCGATCCTGAGACAGTTTCAGTAAAATATCCGTTATTCTCTAAGAAGTGTCTAAGAAAGCTGCTTGGTAAATTCGTCTTCGTTTCTGGAGAAAGGGAGACAACCGTTTCGAAGGGTAACGTAACAGATTCCGAAAAGAAGGGAGTGAGAGAAGGAGAGGCACACACATAGGGAAAGGAAGCGGGAGGTACACACATAAGGAAAAAGAAAGAGAGGGATATATATATATATA
>NC_068982.1:112002944-112004484 GCF_001194135.2 Octopus bimaculoides
TATAATAAACCATATAAATGTGTATACGTATGTATGTATGTTTGCATGTATGTATGTATGTATGTATGTATGTATGTGTGTGTGTGTGTGTATGTATGTATGTATGAATATGTATATATATATGTATGTATGTATCAATATGTATGTATGTATGTATGTATGTATGTATGTATGTATATATATGTATGTAGTACTCCATCCATTGAGAGATAAATGCCTAAATGCTATCTTAATATACACAATTTACAATAAAGCTACTAATAGTTTCATGCTTTAGAGATACAATAATTTGGCAGATTTCCAACACACTTCTTAATTCCAGATCCGAATGTTTTTGAAAATGCAAGCACACGGTCAAGTTTCTGTTATCAAACTGGAGAACACCACTTGCTCCGGATTGAGTAGCTATCTCAGACTCTGGATTCCTCCCCGTTAAATCATTATACAGCAGCTAGATTAATTATAACTTCAACATACAAAGGGGACGAAAGTCTTCGTCTTCTTACTTTTCTATTCTTTCTTCTTGTTCTACTTTTTGCATCAACCTTCATCGCGTATTTTTTCTCATTTTTTATCATGCGTTTACATAGACCAACGTCATGGTTTTAGATACGTTCTAAAAATATGCACTGATATTGAAAGATTGCTTAGAAATACAAGGTATAATATATAAATCCGCTAAATTATTTTATCTATGAAGTATGAAATTATCACTAACTCTTTTGTAAATTGTGTACGTTAAATGACATATATCTAAATGATATATACATACATTCGCGTATGCATACATACACACATGCTTACACATACACACACTCGCACACACACGCATTCACACACACGCATTCACACACACACACACACACACACACACACACACACACACACACACACACACACACACACACACACACACACACACACACACACACACACACACACACATACTAAGAAGATATATTTATTCACAGATATTTACCTTACATGTTATATACACCTTCTATATAGCTCCTCCTTCCTTTATTTCACGTTTACAAATTACTACTTAACTTTATATATTAAAAATCCAATAAATTTACAGCTATTTATGGTCGTTTTCAACCGATGTTTTATTTCTGTGTATTTTTTTTTAAAACCAAAATTTCATTTCTAATTTTTCAAATACGAATATTATTCCTCTAAAAATCAATAAAATTACTGAAATGAAGATTAGTAATAAAAACACGAACAAGAACAATGTGACATTGACTACAGCAACAATAACGGTAACAACAACAAAAACAACAATAACATCAACAACTATAATAATAATAATAATAGTAATAATAATAATAATAATAATAATAATAATAATAATAATAATAATAATAATAATAATAATAATAATAATAATAATAAACATCATCTGTAACGCAATCAAACCTCTAAGGATAGCATCGAATACACTGAAAGCAATCATTCTTGAAGACATCGTCTTGGAATCCAATTCTCTACATCAAATATATTTGTGACATTACTTTCATCGCCGTAATTATAGCAA
>NC_068982.1:112004494-112005024 GCF_001194135.2 Octopus bimaculoides
ATATATATATGTATATATATATATATGCACCTGTGGTTAACAAACGCAATCGTTCATTCGCTTATTGTTGTGTGTTTTTACTATGTCAAATAAATGTTCAATGGATAAGCGTAAACATAAAGGTGCACTTGTATATCCATTATAAACTGAAAGACATAACGTACTGAAGAGCACATTGTACTGAAAAGCATAATCAAGTGTAATTCATGTTAGAATGCGATGAAGAGTGTTTTATCCTAAATTGTGTAAAGATAAAGAATATTGAAATAAAATTATAGAAAGGATATTGAGTATCTTATTGAAAACTTCAATAGATGTGTTTTGTATTAAATGCGTGTATGTCTGTATATAGAAAAGTATGTAGATATATTTGCGTGTCTATTTGTTTGTATGTATATTTTATTTTCGGAGGTATGTACGTACGAACGTGTGCATGAACGCATGTGTACATGTATTTATGTAGTTTTATATATATATATGAACGTGTGTATGTGTACATATACCTATATATATATATATATATATATATA
>NC_068982.1:112005424-112013423 GCF_001194135.2 Octopus bimaculoides
TATATATATATATATATATATATATATATATATGCATACATAAATGCATATAACAGACACAGAAACGTGCATATGTGGGTGTTGCTTCTTTTAGCCTCAGCGTTTAGGCCATTATTCTGACGCTGTGTTGTTTAAATATAGATTTTAAAACTGCTTGTACCTCTCCAAAAGAAAAAAAAGAAATTGGTTGTTATTTTTTGCATGTCAAGCAAGTATAAAGGTTCTTTTCAGCTGGAAATACCAATGGCGGATGGACATGGTGCCCCACTGGTATTTTCATCATAGCTGTGTCTATCACAAACAGTTTTGTCGACGATCTGTTCGAAAGAATAGCTTCTGAATTTAACCGTTTGGCTCACTGTTGCAAACAATCGACCCTGAATAGCCCTGAGCTACAGACTCTTGTTCTTCTTCTCCTGTCTAGTGAATTGACCAAACACGCTATCTTGTTGAGAATGCGTACTTCTTAGTAGAGTATTTATTATTTATACGTAAGTATTCAATGAGATTCTGTTGATGTACAATGAGATAGAAAGGGAGGGAGACAAAGACTTAGAGTGCGTGAGAGAAAGGGTAAGAGAAAGAGACAGAATTGTACAGTTAATACCCAGAACTGAAATAGTCATCGTTGCAATGATGAAACCCGAATGTTTTTCAATCGAATAGTAATACATTTATAGCTAACATCTGTATCATTAAACTTACGAAACAGTTGTAAATTAGTATTTTTTTCACATATAAATTAGAATGATGTAGTGTGAAAGAAAATGTATAAAAAAATAAACAATTATATTAGCTTACTGAATAATTTTCTGGCGAGTTAATTCGTTTCAAAAATCAAACATACAAATAAACAAGTTTCTTGTGTTTTTTTATCTCCGATGGCTAGTTGCTGAATTATTTCTTTCCTTTCCAGCCCCACAAACCCGTAATCATAAGCGATACCAAGTAATAGAATGAGTAGTTATATAAGTTATTCCAAATAATTACAAGTTAAAAGAAGTTATATTGTTCTTTCTCCAAATGTAACTTATAAAAACTCTTGTTTTAGATACTAGCAATAATACTTTACATTTCCTGAGCTTATAGGGAATATCAGAAAATGTCACAAGCTTATGACTATCTCCTAGAAAAGATTAGCCCTTTATAAATTTCCAGCTATCTGGGTGAAAACCCTGTGGTTTACAACTTGGGACAAACAAACATTCACTTTATATATTAAAATTTATAAAGTAAGTGAAACATTGATTATAATGTCTGTGGACAAATAATAGAGATATATTAAAAAAAATATAGAATTATTGGGTAAAGAGAATTTATAGTGAGAAATGAAAATGTAATAATGCATCAGCTTACTCTTATTACTAATGAAAACTTTTAATAAATAACATTCAGCATTTTGTATAAAATATATGTATAAAATTATACATGTGTCTATATTCTCCAAATTACACACTTGATTAACACGATTATAAATGTTAAGTCTAGCAATTCATTATTCATGGTCATTGAGATGTTTTATTTGCAAGGTTTAGGGCTGTGAGATGCCACTTTGCAGCAAACACAATTCATGTTCAGCTCAGAGGACGGAAGCAACATGAAAAAATGTGCTTTCCCCAAGGAAACATCGTACGACCACTCGGGAAATCGAATCCACGATTCCACGGTCGTGTGTCCTATAGCCCAGTCATTGACCACATATATTCACATGCATAGCAATATGTGTTTAAAAAAAAAGAGAAGATGCAACTGCATTATATTCGAAAATTTTTCGTCAATTGATGACATATATTTAAGGAAGTTTAAAATTTAGTATTTAGATCTCATTGATAACCTGATTGCGTACTGTCATTGTTGTTGTTCGTATTATTATTTTGTTTATATTCGGATCAGGGATCCATAATCGTGCAAGCTATAATCAAAGGGTTTTACCCGCGACCATGCCGCCTTTTATTCAGACATAGTTTATGCTGGAACACATTATTCATTGTATTCTTTGTTTTGTAATTCAATTTGTAAGAGATGTGGCAGTTATTTTCTCTTGACGACTAAAAAGAGTGTCTTTCTTTGGCTTATACCCGGCATGCTTTTCTATTGTTTTCCCTTCAATAATATTTAACCACTCTTCTTCGGGTCATCCACCATTATAGATACTATGCTTCACTATCACTGGTGATCTCTTCTAGTGACAGCATATCGTTGATAGGAAAAACAAATGTTATACCACAAAAATGACCTTTCACTTCGGGAAGAATAATTAATTCCACCCACAACAACTACTCTTCTACTACAAGTGAGAGAAGCGAGGAAATGCTACTCCAACTGAGACAGTACTGGTGCTACACATACAATATCCTATATTAATAAAAAGGCCACAAGAATGAGTTGCGCAGCAATTTGCTGCCTCCACACTCGGTCTTTTCTGCCGTTATGCATAGCCTGCTCTGCAAATTGGCTAGTAACGGTTCACATCTTCACTACTTCTGATCACTACTTTCCTTCATTCATCGTCCATATTATGTCAATTCTTAGGGCTCGAACTAACCACTTAAAATAATCCTTTCTCCCTAGAATGTTACAAAAAAAAACTAATGAAAAAAACATTGCTATACCCTAAACTACTTTAAGCTTTATTTGGAAATCATAAAGCAATGTGATATTTGGTATCTATAGAAGACTTATTTTAACTAACTGACATTATTACCCTTATCAGAGGCCTATAATGAAAGATGTTCTAAAGAGGATCTCTTTACAGACAACATGTTAAAAACTGCATTATCCAACGTCCTTCATTTCATAAGACAATATAGTATGATTCGGAAGAAATTTAGTTGCTATTTTAGCAGCTAGAATGACCATGTTGAAGCTTAGCTGTTAGTGTGATATTTAACTAGTATTGAGGACATGTTGCCGTTGAGAAACTCATAAATATCTAAGGCTTATTCACTAAATATGAAGAATTTCCGAAATCTAAAATTGTAGGAGTATTAATTCGAATTCAAAAATTATCCCGTATGATTTGTTTTAATATAATAGATAAAGAATATAAGAAACACACACACACACACACACACACACACACACACACACACACACACACACACACACACACACACACACACACACACACACACACACACACACAAAAGACACATCTTATTCTTATATTAGAATTATGAGAATTGAGTGTATCTTTCAAAATATCTATAAACTAGCGTTTACCTTTCCTAATGGAAACTTCCATAGCTTCAGATCAATTATTGATCATAGAACTAGAACGGATTCCAAGGTTTGATCTTGAGCTCTATGTATATACACCAAATGTACCACATCGATCACCGTCTTAATTTTAGTATCACTAGCCTTGTCGAAAGAAACGTAAAGTTAAGAGATTTGATGCTAATTTAACTGTAAAATATGTACTAATTATCAATTCGACAGCATTAGGGCGTCTACTTCAGATGTTTTTGGTAGGTCCCATTGACCTATAAATGAGATTACCTACATTCATTGCAATTTACCTCTGAAACTCGAAGTATCAAACACTGACACACATGAATAAATATCAATTAACCACGTAGACACATACACACACACATACGCGCGCACATGTACACACAGCACATACACTGGACTTACACTGAGCATACAACGCAAAAACAAAGCCTTTCTAATTAAACCGACACATACACACGTGTACACTCACACACAAACACGAACATACACATTCACACCATTCAAAAACAATGAAAGACTAACAAAACCTTAGAGAGTTTAGTTTACGGCACAACAAGTAAATGAGGGCACGTCAGCAATAAGGGCGCAGGTTACGGAAAGTAAAGGAATGACTCTCAAGACTAAGAAATTGATTAATAAAATGATCGAACACGCAACTGATTCGTTAACTAGTTGACTGTGGTCAACAAGAGGATATAATAGAAGATATTTTCCCAAGTTGGGTAAAGTGGGATCGAACCTAGAGATGTGAACTTCCTAACCACACAGCTTTGCTTATATCCAAGATAAGAGTAACTTAACTTTTAATTACTACTGGATTAGAATTAAACTCTTACACTACTCCACTCGAAGGTAGCGAACTGAATTTTTACATTGCAGGCCATTAAAGCAGTGACCGAGTTTACTGTGCTTCCATTATTTATAGCGGTGAACTAAACAACCCTGGCATAAATACTTACTGCAGTAATCTCAAAGTTCAAGGATTAAATATTTCGATACTGGCGACATTGTGTAGCCTTGCTTACACGAAATTGAATCCCCAACCACACGATTAGTTGTCCAATAACTTAGCTATTCCAGTTGAATAAACACTACAGCAACTGAGAAGTCTAGGGACCTGCAAAATTCAAGGGCATTTGACAACCACTTTTGACAAGCCAACGCTGAACCGCAAAAGAAACGCGATTTCTTCAAATGTCATTTTTATATGGTAAATTCTGAAAATTTATTTCGGGTATGTAAGTGCAAATATTCCAAGACATGCTGTTTTATGGCTAAGATCTATATTGCAAGTAACCTTTCAACTTTCCCTGAAACGAGACGCCAAAACGCAGCTGCGTTGAATGCCGTGGGTGGCAGTCGCGAACAATTGTCATGAAAACCGAAATTCGCGTGCATCTCGTGGAGGTCATGGGTGAAAAATCAACTTGAACCACGTTCCTGGCATTCGTAATTTGGACGCATCGAATATGACTCGATTGTCAGCAGCGCAGAGAGAACAAGCTATCGGTCGATTGCAAGCAAGGCAGCGTTCCCTGGTTGTTGCGAAAGCTTACATTATCCATGTCAGCACCATCAATCGCCTGCAAAAGTGATACAACACTAACAGCACTGCAGACCTTGCTCGCAGGGGGTACCTCCGGGTGACCACGCCCAGGTAAAGACAACGTCATCCACCTGCAACACCTCTGTGAGCGATTGGGACCGGCCAGCGTGACAGCTCGCGAGACCATTGGCACTGGACAGCGACCCATCAACGACGACACGGTACGACGTCGACTGGCCACCAACAACTTGCGTTGACGTCGTCCTGCTCGAGGGCCTCTCCTCACCTCTCACCACCGTCAGGTACGTCTACAGTGGGCTACACAGCACCGACATTGGCGGTATCAATAATGGAAGCCGATAGACCTCTCTAACTTGAGCCGGTACTACGTTTCCACCTCGGATAGCAGAGTGAGGGTGAATACTACAGAAACACATGTGTCACATGCATCATGGTTTGGGGTGCTATATGCCTGAATCCTAAGACCTCACATCGTACCCTTCTTAGCGCGTCCCCATAGCCACGTGTTCCAGCAGGACAATGCTCCCTCCCACACGACCAGGGTCACCATGGACTTCCTGCGTCAGCACAACATCAGAAACATGCCGTGGCTGGCTGTCAGCCCTAATTGAACACCTGTGGGATGAAATCCAGCGACGGCTGAACCAGGTGGTCCCAAGGCCGAAAACTCGTATGGAACTGGGGGCAGCTTTTTTCAGGGTGTGAGCACAGGTACCAATGGGTTTTGTGAACCACCTCATGCACTCAATGTACCGAGAGTGTATGGTCGCTTTGAACAATACCGTGTATGTAGGGCATACACGGTATTGAACATGTCACGCCCTAAAACTTCGATGTGCTGGATCCGCCCACTGCCAGAACACATGACAACGACCCCATAGACTGAGGTCAAAGTGCATTCAAGAAATTGACTTTATCAGATTTATCAAAATTTATCTCTGACATAATGAAATTAAAGCATATTTCACAGTCATACACGTCTCGTGTTTATTTTGCAGTTCAGTGTAGAAGTAAAACAACCCGCTATCCCTTCCTCAGTGGTGGCTGCCACATTTCCCCTAAAGTACTCATTATCACCTTAATAAAGAGATGTGTAAAAGTACACTATCGCTGAAAAGGAAACGATAGTATGGTCATGAATTACGTACAATTGATCATAAGTTTGTTCCATCAGAGCAAAGTTGGAGATAAACAACCAAAAAAAAAAAAAACAGCAAGAACATTGATAACAACAACAATGACAGCATTCCACATCGGTTCACTATATTTTATCAAATTTTTTTTTTATTCTTGTCATTATCCAAATAAAGTTTCAAGTTCTAATTTATTCAGACAGTTTTAGAGCCTTAAATAATGCTGTACATTTCTCTATGCGTACTACACTCTCTACTCTAGCTGCAGAATGTAGTGGCTTTTCTATTCTATTATGACTGCTTTAATGCTATTAACTATTGTGTTTCATCATAATCCTGTGATGTTTTAAAGTGCAGCTGGTCTGACATGAAATGAACTAGTTAGTTATAATAATATACTATGATGACATTAAAAAAAGTCCTTAAAATACTCATGGCATAGGTCAAGACTTTTCTGTTGCATGATTATTATCGTTTGATGTAATACACACACACACACACACACACACACACACACACACACACACACACACACACACACACACACACACGCACACATACACACATGACCAAAAGAAAAAAAAACAGAAGAATATTATTTGAAGTAACAAGAATAAAATGATAACATCGGAAAGAGTTTAAGCCAAATTTCGGTATTATTTCTATCAACTTGCCTCGATATCGAAAGATTCCAGTTAAATTCACAAGAATTTTAATGGTGTTTTATATAAATACAATCAAATTATACAGAAAAGTTCTACATTACCCTTATTTGCTCAGAAGAGAAGTGATACTTACCTAGAAAAGAAAGAAG
The DNA here is from genome assembly GCF_001194135.2 of Octopus bimaculoides. Lineage (NCBI taxonomy): Eukaryota > Metazoa > Mollusca > Cephalopoda > Octopoda > Octopodidae > Octopus > Octopus bimaculoides. The sequence continues at coordinate 112,012,176 of NC_068982.1, forward strand.
AAAAAATCTGTTAGCAGAACAAATATATTATTAATATTTATAAATATTACATATTACTATTATAACAGAATAGGTGACACTTCATGAACATAAAATATAAAGCCACTGTAACGGTGAAGACAATATTTGACACATAATAAGAGTATTGTGTACAATAGATCTGCAAAATAAACAAAGCTGGTGATTATTGTATATACGGGATTTCGAATGACTAAAAAGATACATCACAATATAATAGTTTCAGTTGCAGCATAACATCAAATTAAATTTCTGATCGAACAGGTACAACTATGAAATTATGACACGGATACATGCATAATAAACAAACACAAACACACGCTCATGAAAATGCATAGCATACACATACAGATAGGTGTAAAAAATATAAAAAGAAATAAATTACGGAAGACATGCCAAGGGAGATAAATATCAGTGATTGAATATCTGCACTACTAGAAGTTTCACGAACACAATAAGCACGTCTGAACGCTTGAATCCTTTACTCCCCCTCAGCACACAACCTAAGTAATTCCCCCTCTTTTTCTTATTTTTCTTTCATGTTCTCGCTCAAGCTAGGCAGCATATATGTACGTGGCCTGGGATCGGCTTGGAAGCAAGGATACTTGCTCAACGATCTCAGACCAATGGATTTGGATGTAATAGTCATATGAGACTAACTTGAGCGTGAATTCCTAAGTCTTATCCGAGCGACCAGTTTGGCTCGTGGCTTGTGGTGTCTCCACGTCCAACCCAGCATGCTCCTCCTTTCGGTGTACCACCTTGTTATCCTCATTTATATTTAAACTTTTTCAAACTTCACGCTTGTTACCACTGTTTACACGCTATCACTTTGTTATTTTATTTTGTTATCGATTATATGCATGACCCCACCCTGTCTGTCCTGTACTTGTCCCTCTGTGTAAAGCCCTTAGTGGCCAATAAAGAACAGAATTGAATTTCTTGCCGAACAATCACGCAGATGATTTGTATATAATGATTAAATATTTGTGTACACATAAGCTCACTTCCTCCATCAAATCGACATTACCAGTACAGGTGCACCGTGTGCCACATGTCATGACGAAATGATCACAGAGGAACATGAAATGAAGTAGTTTGCTCTAGAATACAACGGAACGCCCGGTCTGGGAATCGAACCCACGATCTCGCAATCATGAGTGCAACACTCTAACTACTAAGCTTTGCGCCTATGTATATATATATATATATATATATATATATATATAT
>NC_068982.1:112013666-112022589 GCF_001194135.2 Octopus bimaculoides
TATATATATATATATATATATATATATATATATATATATATATATATATATATAGAGAGAGAGAGAGAGAGAGAGAGAGATATGCATACACACACGCATATACACACACATGTACATAGGCAAAGCCTTGTAAATGTATATACAGTTGTGTTTATAAAAATGAAACCTTTAGTCTGGTTAAATTAAATGTATTTCAAATTAGTTATTTGTTTCACAAATAAAATAAGGATGCACTCCGCTTAATACAGAGATGTGAGTAGTGGTGGGCGGTACTTAGATTTATCTTGTTGACAATAATGGCGTTATTTTTTTTCTGCCGACGTCAATAATGATGATAATGATGATGCTGACGAAGACAACGGTGGAAGTGATGATGGTGACGATGCTGATGATATTGATGATGATTGTGAAGGTAATGCTGGTGATAATAGTGTTGGTAATTATAATATTGATAATGATAATTAGAAAGATAATGAGAAAGCTGAGGACAATTATGGTGATGTTGATGATAATGATTATGGTTTTCGCGATTATAATGGATTATGACTGTAGCGGTAGTAGTTGTGGTGGTGTTGGTGGTGTTGGGAAATGGTGCTAATATGAAGATTATCATTATAAAGTTGTTAGTCATGTAGTTGCACAAGCTGTTCTGACAGCTGCTGCTGCTGAAAATGATGTTGCTGATGTTAAGTCTGATGATCGCTGATGGTCGTGGTAATGGTGCCGGCTTAGTTTAGATCAGTGGTTCCTAAACATTTCGGGCTGTTTCCCCGCTAGACACCCAGGCCACATTCCTAGCGCTACCACCCGCAACTAACCATCACAAACACAGACCTCTTTCTGAAGCAAATTCAAAGCAACGGTATTTCACAAATAAAACTTAACTTAATGAACCTATAATTTTGTTGCTTTTACATGAATTACTACCCCTTTATCACCCCGTGTGGTGGCGGGTGGGGGGGGGGATCTCGCAATATCTTATTAATGGAGATTTGGTCCGAATGCTTCCAACAGAAGTTGCTGGTGTATACTTAAAAGAACTTGGAAAATTAAAAGGCAAACAAAAGGATTTGCTTGTCTTTTAAGGATTTGAACTCGGATCGTAAAGGAATATATTGCAAATCATGTTGCCTAGTCTTGATATATTTATATTATTGATTTCTTACATTGGCACAAGGCCATACAATCTGGAGAAGTAGCATCCTGGTGAATTGTTATTGTACAGCTATGGTAAAAGGAGCGCAGTGTAAAAGTGAGAAAGAAGGAAGGCAGAAATAAAGAGAGAGTGAAAGAGAGAGACAGAGAGGGAGAGAGAGAGAGACAGAGAGAGAGAGACAGAGAGAGAGAGAAGGAGAAAGAGAGGAGAGTACATTGAACGTAAAATTATCTAAAACCATTATTTTTTATTCTCATCAAAGCATAGTAAAAGCATCAATTCGAAACATAAAAGATAATGTACTAAGCCAACTAGTTGTCATTTTTTTTATCATTTACACATTTACTCGTTAGTATTTGAAATATATATTTTTGAAGAGGAATATTAACTATTCTGTCTACCAGAGTGTGTATACCTGTACATATACAAGTCTTTCTGCCGGAACTGTGTCAACTAGCGACACATCTATATCATTGCTGGTTTTGTCTTCTTTCTGGTATTAATAGAATTCCTTTTGAATATTACATTTTCTTTGATTCAGACTCATGTCTTAATATCCGGTCTTCAAATACTTGCCTACGTAACAGACTTTTAATACTCACTCCATAAATATCTTTTACCTCCATTTAGCTTCTGCCTACACAACCTACCACCACTCATAACTCATAAACTTTTCATACGTTTGGTTAATCCATTAATATTCTTTTCAATTTAGACCTCTTCCATTAATAATCAAACGTTTAATGAATTGATGTTCGACTCACCGTATCGGATAGGTAGATATTCAGTTTTCTAGAATGTTCTATTTTGTTGGAAATCTTATTGACATATCGGACAACTATTCCATCCGTCATCTATATTAATATCCGAACCACCACGACTATCAAGACCACATTCGAACGGACAACAAAGAATGATTTCAGTCTATCAATAAGACGTCTTCAAAACTATAGACACTTGTATTCAATGGAGATCCCCACCCAACCGCAACACTGCCTAATCTATCCACTGACCTTATATTGTTGCCACAAATTCAGTACATCGTTGATGACTAAACAGCTTGGTACACAAACTCCTTCAGTCAACATATTTCAATTCCAATAGTGTTATAGTATTGTTGTTATATTAATGTACAGCTTCAGGACATGAAGACATTTCTATAGTAATATGTGTTACTATTGAGATAATTTTTTCAATACACATTTCAATAAATTTCACCTAGAGGCTAGATTTTCGAGTCTTTTTATAAAATTTACGTTGACTCATAAATGAACAAAGAGATACGTTGATAAATGTTTTATGCTGAGACATATATTAAATCTATCCTACTGATGGTGATTACAAAGATAGTCTAAAACGATCTATTTCAATGTCTCATTTTATATAACAATCTAACACTTGCCATTTAGTAAAGATAACACCTGAAACCTATAAAACATCTCAAGGAGTACAAGCAAATCTTGTTGACCCCCATCGTAAACAAAAGAAAACACACAGAATGTATGCGCTAGGTATTCGTGTACGTGTTTTATATTAGCATTTTTTGATACACATGATTTTATAAATAAATAGTAGTATTATAGAATATATGTGAAAACATAATTATGATAAATAAAGAATTGATTAGAAATTCTCAGTTATCTTTATGACTTGAAAATAGCATTAATCTTGTGACATTTATACAAATTAAAAGAATAGTTGGCTTAGTCATGATTCGAACTTTTATTTATGTGGCATATTAAATGTATGATTGTTTGAATTAAGTGAGCTTTCTTTGATGAATTTCCGTTTCGGTTCATTTGCATGATAGGATTTCCGGTGAACGAGTAAATTAGGTCATCAAACAGCATTCTTTTCGGGCTTCATCAAATTCAGACTCTTCGTAGCATATGTATTATATGTCTGTTTGAGTATGGATGTGGTTTTTTTTTGTGTGTGTGTGTGTGTAGTTAGAAAGATACAGTACAAAGATGAATTGATGGTAGGAAAAATTGCAAAGCCACTAGAAGTGGAGTAAGTTTTCTTTTTCGTGGGAATTATAACAAATTCCATTTATCTAGTTTAGTTATGCAATTATGATATATTAGGGAAATGTATCGGAATAATTTTAGAATTTTCGAGATTATTTTAGAATAATATCTGTATAAAATATAGTAGAAGTGAAATCACTCACATGTACTTAAAACTGTTGCAAAATGTTCGGCTTAGCTTCAGAATATAATTAATGAACTTGTTAACGCAAAACTCTCTTTGGTTATCAAAATGCTCTCCAGATCAAGAAACTTTTAACATCTTCACTTATAATAATGGTGCTTTCTTCAGCATTCATTCCGAAAGAAAATTGAGTTATGTAGAAAATGACAAAAGGACCAAGATAAGAAAAATTATATGGTATAAATATTCGACACTTAATTAAAGAAACATTTACTCCAAACACAAATACTACAAAATATATATAAAAAATTGCATTAAAATTTTATGTTCAATCATATGCTTTATAAACTGTAAATGACAACTGAAAGGTATTGTTCGCCAGGCAACAAGGGAAACTAATAATCCATCAATGATATATATTAGTCTCATCTCATATCATTTGATTTTTAGATATCACAAGTATACTTTCATGTTCTGCAACCTCGACGGTAGTACTGACGCAATACTCTCTTAAATTCATATAAGGATTGGAAACAGAACCCTTTTATTATATCGTTAAATGGAAAATCCCTGTGCTCACTCATTATTATACAACGAAAAAAAAAAACTCGCTGACTGGACAATTGAAAAGTTTGAAAATACTATTTGTTAAAGAAATGCACCTTAACAGATATCGTGAATGTTTACGTTTTTGCTACACAGAATATTCAAAATTTTGTTTTAATCGTTTGATATACTCTAAATGATAAACTCAGATGCAACACCTTCGTAATAATACATTATAAGTATTTCAGAATGGAATATATGCAATTTTATCTTCTTTAATCAATTATTTGAAAAACTTTAATATAAATTTATTTTGAGCTATTTATTCTAGTTAGTGTAGTTTTCAGTTCTAACGAGCAAACACAAACTCGCAAACACACACACACACACACACACACACACACACACACACACACACACACACACACACACACACACACACACACACAAATACACACACATATATTTGTGTATGTATGTGTGTAAGAGTGTGTGTTTATACGAAGAAGTGTATATGCAAATGTATAATTATTAACCATCTTAATAGATATATTTGAGGATATAAAAGCAATATAATCGGGAATGTAGGGTTCGAAACTATAATATACCCTGCTTGTTAAGTGATCTGCTCGTTTGAGGCCAACTGTATTATGCCTAAGCTACTTTCTTCGTCTGAAATTCCGAATGCAAGCAATAGACGTTAACAAATGAAGTTAAGAGAAGTTGCTTGAGAATTCCTTAGTTTGGCAAATGTTTCATCGACCGTAAAGAGAACTAATACAATTACTAAAGAGAGTTCCATGAAGAATGCTTATTTAGTGAGATATGAGAATGAAAGCATTGCCAATCAATCTATTAGAGCGGAAGTCATTCTCGTGTTATGGTAGCTAATTACATCTAACTGTGTGTCTAATGTAGTGGATTGCAGGACATTTCTATATCATTGCAAACTCAGATATTTTAGAAGGATTCTATGGTAACGATTTCGGAATTATTTCTAGGAATTTTTATGAAATATTAGAAGAAAGAATGATGAAAGTATAATCTTAATATTGATTAATCAGTAAAGAGCTTAGAGAATAATGTTTATTACTATCTTTAAAGTATGTTTTATCCTCTGAATTTTTATCATAATTGTTCACAGCGGGTGAGAAGAACTGGGAAATATTGGAGAGCGAGGAACGACATTTTTACAGCGTTTAGTTTATTCTTTTACAATGTGAAAATGCTGCTAAACTCAAGATTTACCTTTCAGTGACGAATGAAATAATTGTAGAAACTCCAGTAATACATTGGTGTCAAAGCAAATAAATACGCTCCTTCTCTTGAGAAAACTAACGCCATACGGGTGCATCTGCGTGAGTGCATGTACGTGTGTGAGTGCATGTGTGTATTTTGCCTGTGTCTTGTCAAAGGAAATCAATGGTATCGATTCACAAGAAGGTAACATGTTACGTCATATCTTTTTCGTGAATGGTAATGGTGATGTGACACAATGAGGCAGACAGGTTGAATACACGTGTGTCGATAGTGATAATACACATTCGCTTGATTTACTGTGGACATTGACTCAACGAAGGAATGTATCAAGAATTCTACCCAGTATAAAATCTTTTATGGTAGCAATGATACTTTAAACATGATATATGTAGAACTATTGACAAAAGGTAAGCCTAACAGTGTATAGATATTGATTTATTTGTCACAAGATTACATATTTAACAGAGAATGCAATGTGAGGCTCATGTCTTTATCAAGGGCATACGTGATCTGCCTTATGCATACTTACACAAAATGGAGTTAATTTCAAACAAGAATCAACAGTGATTTACAAACGCGATTCGTTTCAAACTTATCTATTCTTTACAGTATTTGTCACATGCCAATCTAGATACTGACAAAGGAAGGATCAGAATTTTGTATTGTCAATAATACAAGTACATACATAAATATATAAACATACGTACTCACATACAAATATCATATAATATATTATATTCATATTCACGTATGTATATTAGTTATAATATAATATTAAATATATACGTATATGTGTATGTATGTGCATATGTATGCAGGTATATATGTATGCATGTATATATATATATATATATATATATATATATATATATATATATATGTATATATATATTTACTTATATAGATATGAATGCACATATATATTCACAATCATGTATTTATATATGATTGAGTAGGTATAGGCGCTTGCGTATATGTTTACACACCACATACACACAGATATATATATATATATATATATATATATGTATGTATTTTTATATGTGTGTGTGTGTGTGTGTGTGTGTGTGTGTGTGAGTGTGTGTGTGTGTGTGAAAGGATATATTCACGTAGGTGTACACTTGCCTCCGTATGCGTGCGTGCTTGTGTACTTCTGCATATTCAAAACTACTAGAGTATTATGCAGTTCTTCTTATATTTTCTCTATTATTTATGTTTGGATGTGTTCACTAAAAAAAGCTAACTAATGCATACACGTCAAGTCATAACTAATGACTGTATTGCATGAACTTTACATCTAATACAAATATTGACTCTTTGGTAGATTAAAAGAAGGAAGGATTGTACGGCTCTGTGTGATAGCAAATAAACGGTGCCATAACGTATATCACTAAGCCACACACCCACTAACATCTACAGTTAGTGAATGTATTTGCTGTGTATACATTACACAGAATTTAGTTCCTTTTTCTGTTTATTTCCACATGTAGCTGTGTTCATCCAAGATGAGCACACACCGGAAATAGAAACAGAATTAAATGCACATATTTACAGTGAATATATTTAATAGATGGTCAATTTTGATACAGAATCAATACATTTGAGGCATATCAGATAAATGTTTATAAACAAGTAGATAATATTTAAGATTTGATAGCGCTATTTAAAAATGCCTGTAATTTGGGAGTGAGACAAGTAAACTAATGTTTTCCTCTTGATATGGGAGAGCCATAGATCGAACACATACGTCAGTCAAGAATATATATCAGATATTGTTGATAAGAGATGGAAGTAATTAATTATAAGACTGTAAGTTAAATGGATGGTGTTTAAAGGGATGTTAGATTCAGTTTATCCTTTTATTTAAATTACCTTCAATTTATCTTTGTATTTATCGGCAATTGAGTTTTGTCATTTCTCTCACATTAGAAGAGAAAAAAGTAACCGAAATCCAAGTCGTCAGGAGATTCCCTACTCCCCTCTTTGTTACGTATATCGAAAGCAGAGAAGAAATTTATTTCCATTGTTATACTTCATTATTATAGATAAAGATTTCTAATGTTTAAATTCATTTCAGCAGATCTGATTCATACTGTGTTAAGCATGAAATGTATAATAATTAACGATGAACCGTCTAAGGTACAAATATCCAAATTAACCTATCCTCCTCAGTAAAGCAGATTAATTCGTGAGAGCTTTATCCTGGATACTCAGTGCTGGATACTCAGTGCTGGATACTCAGTGCTGGATACTCAGTGCTGGATACTCAGTGCTGGATAATCAGTGCTGGATACTCAGTGCTATCGACTGGGGGTGGGGAAGATTGGGTACGTTATGTTTGGGAAGTCAATAGTCAGGATATCTTTACACCCAGTTGTTTTTCTACACATCGAAAATATGGAAGGGATGTTTAGATTGTTGTAGTTCACTCTCAAAGGTTTTCAGATATTTAAATATATTTCAGTAATTACGAGTTACACTACGTTGAGCATAACATATATACATGCAAATATATATATATAAGAATTAAGATATAAACACAAATTGGGCAATCATACTCATACATTCATAAATTCGACTTAAAATGCGAATACATATATTAATACATATCGACACATATGAATATTAAAAAAAATATTCATAAAATATAAACATATATATAAATATACATAAAAATACATGCAAATAAAACCCATGTTGGATACGTATGGAAGGGAGTGTGAGAAAAGGACAGATAAGATGAGGACTGTAAATTTTTTTTGTACTGAAGTTAAGAGCGGTTAAGAGGAATAATAGTAGAACAAATTTAGCAAAAAACTTGTAGCTGTAGAGTACTTGAATCATGTTCATTTGCCGGTTCATGTCTTAGGAAAAATGTGGTGTATAGTGCATAGTAAAAATAGATAACCAAAAAACTAAGGTATATATAGGAAGCACTGTTGGTTTTAAGAGGAGATATAGAGGCCACTTAAATTCCTTTATTAAAGTTAAGTATAAAAACTCAACAACTCTCGCCTCATATGTACACCATCTAAGAGATAGCAGCACTGATGATTATTCAGCTTATGTATAAGGGAATGGTATATCATCCTTAGATCATATATAGTTTAAATACATTAAATAAATTCTCTGATGCGATTCCCTCAAATAGTCCTAAATTCCATTCCACTTTCTTGAAAAACTATAGAACCAAACATATTGAAGGACTTGGAAGAGTGCCTACAACTTGAAACCTTTTAGCTCTTAGTACAGTGAAAATTTCATTGTCCTGTGTTTAGTCAGAATTAAGTCTCAATAGGTTAATGTACTTGTCCCACCATTCCATGCTCTCCACTCATTTGCATACGTAGGGGGAAAATCTGTTTTTATATGTATCCATCATTCTGTAAGAGTCAAAAGTGTCAAGAATGTAATTTTATGAGGATACCTTTCCTTTGTAAGATTTATTAATTTTTTCCACCAGAACATGAGCTCTAGAAACGGCCGTTGAAAGTGAACCTCCTCGAACTGTATTATATACCTTATATACCATTTATATTTAAAAAAAACACACCGAAGTCTATGGATCTTTTAATCGAAACTCTTAACCGCTCTTAACTTCAGTTAAAAAAAAAAAATTCAGTACCCTTTTTCTCACACTTCCTTCCACACGTATGCCACATGAGTTGTATTTACATGTATTTTTATGCATATTTATATACTCTTTTACTCTTTTACTTGTTTCAATCATTTGACTGCGGCCATGCTGGAGCACCACCTTTAGTTGAGCAAATCGACCTCAAGACTTATTCTTTGTAAGCCTAGTAC
>NC_068982.1:112023472-112024350 GCF_001194135.2 Octopus bimaculoides
TATATATATATATATATATATATATAATACATTACTTTCATATATCTATATGTGTGAATGTGTATATTTGCATACAATCATTCATTCATACATACATGTATGTATAAACATTCCAACGCACATATACACTAACATGTACCTATGTAAACAAGCATGTATGCATGTACACATGCATGTTTACAGTGACACGATATGGTATGTACGCAGTATAACTTCACACACAATGATATAAATACCAAAATAGCTATGTACTAACTGTGACAAAATGTCAGGAAAAAGATAGATTAACTGACAGGCAGGCAGTCAGCCAGGTAGAGAGCTAGATTACTGCATTGATGGATAGAAGGAGGGTTAAATAACTAGGGAAATAGAGGGATAGGGAGGAGAAATATATAGAAGAAAGAAGTAACAGAAACGTGTAAGATCGAAATGTCTGAAGGTATATAGCATGAAAGAAAAAAGAAAAGAGCTATACATGAATAACAAAACGGAAAGGAAAAAATAAAAGTTGCCAAAAAATATATTAAAAGGTATTAATAAGAATACTAAAGAGAATAGGTAGAAAAAAAAAGGAGAGTAAGACAATACTTTGAGATGTTGCTGGAATTATTGACATGTATATGTGATCAAACTTCTTACATACGTGCGCGCGCACTCAAGCTTACACCATATATATACATTATTGTTCTTTAATATATATATATACGTAATATATATAGAGAGTACGTAATATTAGACTGAGACCGGGATAAGCTCGCCTCTTTTCATCTCTTTTCATGATTTTGGCTGCTTGTGTGTGTATATGTATGTATACATATATATATATATATATATATACGCATATATACATGTATATATATGCATATATATATATATAT
>NC_068982.1:112024663-112027469 GCF_001194135.2 Octopus bimaculoides
TGTGCGCTATGTCAAATCATTATGGAAATGATAGGTTCACAGACCCTAATACATGAATATTTTATAAATATATACAAATTTAAATATGGACCTGTTAATGAATAATTTTCTAATTTCAATGTTATTTGAACCCCCCAGTTTCAAACGTACGATAAGGAATTTAACTGAGGACGTTGAACAAATATATAGTGCTTATAATTTGTTTTCTGAGGAAGATAACTAAGAAAGAGAGAGAGAGAGACAGAAACGGAGTGGGAGTGAAGAATCATGACTTTGTGTGTGTGTGTGCGTGTGTGTGTGTGTGTGTGCATGTGTGTGCGTGATATGCGTATGAGGCAGTGTGAGGAGAAAACGGTGCTGATGAAAGAGAAAAACGTGGCAGAAACAGTAAAATAAGACAAAAACGAAACGGAAGGAAAAATAACGTTTCTGTACCTTACGTAAAATTGCTATTTACGACCACTCCATTACAACTATCAGCCTTTCAGTGTCTTTTTGTTGCATTTCCTCTGGTTCACCTCAGAATAGTACGGTTATGGTATTTCTTTCTATATGTTTTATTTCATTATCTTGAGATAATTTCAAGGAATGGCAAGATTATTTCATGGCAGTATCGATATGAAGACACTTGCACGCACACACACACACACACACATCTATCTATCGATGTCTTTCTGCATCTCTCTCTCATATATATATGTGTATATATATGTGTATATATATGTGTGCGTGTGTGTGAGTGTATATATGTTTATATATATATAAGTATGTATATATATGTATATATATGTATGTATATATATAGGTATGTATATATATATATATGTATATATGTATGTAAGTATATATAGACATACACACACATGCACACGTATTCATATATATATATATATATATATATATATATATATATATATATATAAAGTAATATAGATGACTATTATTTGCAAGTTAGTGAAAATAGTACTGAGTACAATTAAGCGAGTACTGAGCACTCCTGGTGGGATTTGATTGGCTTGTTGATGTTGATGTTTTTACACCGGACACCCATAGCTGAGCCGTCCTGTGATTCAAAGCCTCCCCATCCTAATATTCCAACCACTTTTGAAACAATAGAATGTTATGTAATGGTAATTTTGCTGCTAAATCTAGAAGGTCTAATGACCGCATAATAGTTCAAGCAGAGATGTTAATAACTTAGGCGTATGTTTGATTGTGTAAACCTTATTTTGAAAAGTATTCGAGCCATGAATGTTTCGACTTTTCAGGCGTAATTTTACTTTGAATACATAACTCATTGCATGTTTTCTTCTCGAAGACCTTACATTGTGACTTGACCGGTTTTGGCTGCTATTTCCAGCACACCTTAAGATGACATGACGATCCTTTTCTCGTCTACGTGGCTCAGTAGAATTTGCTAATGGGTATACATGAGAAAGAATTATGTGTGCCTGTGCCTCCGAGCACATATGATTAATGTACGTGGAGTAGCTAAATCGATACAGTGCCGTAGAAAACACTGTGGTATATAAGTTACGTCATTACATTCAGACCTCACTGACATGAATCTTGTCCTTTCGAGGTCGATAAAATACACAAATGTTATGAATTATGACCGATATACTTGACTATTCCATTCCACATGATCTATATTCACGGAGAAACAAAATTAAAAAAATTAATTTGTCTGAATATATTATTGCTAATTTGCGTATTTCTATATCCCATCTCGTGATGTGCCTACATCTAGTTTTATATATATATTATATGTATGTATGCATGTGTGCGTGTGTGTGTAGTTCAAATTTACGGAAAACAAAAGAAAACAGGTGAAGGAACAACTAGAAGGTGTATTTGTTTGACGCTGGGGAATAATGGAACAATCTTTGACGTTTCGAGCCTACGCTCTTCGACAGACAGGATTGAGAAGAAAATGGGGCGAGAACGAAAACACATACATATATGAAGACTGGTGCATTAGTTCGTATCCTTATAATTCCAACAAACATGTCCAAACCTATACATATGTGTATGTATGTATGCGTGGGTGTGTATATATATATGTGTTCTCCTCATGTATAATAACAATAATAATTGATTCATTTGTATGCATGTATGGACATTTGTGTATGCACATTTAAATGTACATATATGTATTTTTGTATTTATGTTTATTTATGTATATCTATGTATATGCTAAAGTATGCATATATATGTGGGTTTTTACGGATTTTATATTTTTATATTTCTATATTTTTAACTTAACCTTATGAACTCTATAAAATCTCTGAAGAGGCCTAGAGAATCATCCATGTACCTCTATTTCATCTATCAGTTACTTCAGTCTACTGCAGTGATAAAGATAGAATGAGGCATGTCACCTCTAGGCTGAAACAGCTGCAAGTATCTATCACATTTTCTGTCACTATATGTCATTTTTTAATTATTGATATGACATAATATGTCACATGTGTTTCTATATTGTTACATTGTCCTTTTAGTAAAAAAATAAACAAGTAAATTGACACAATACAATGTCTGCATGCTGATGAATACCACTTATTCCCTTCCAATTTCTTATTGCTATATATATAATATATATTATCTGTCACTTGTTTTAGTCCTTAGACTGGCGGCCATGCTCGGGCACCAACTTGAAGTACTTTAGTCGAATGAATTGACCCCAGTACTTATTTTTGTCAGTCTCTGTGTCTTTCTCCCAGTCTCTTACTCTGTTTCTCTCTCTCTCTATGCATGTATGTTTGTTTGTATATATATATATATATATATATATATATATATATAT
>NC_068982.1:112027479-112035499 GCF_001194135.2 Octopus bimaculoides
ATGCGAGTATGTGTGTTTGTATCCATCCATCCATATATATATATATATATATATATATATATACATACATTAATCAGACTCACACACACACACACACACACACACACACACATGAAGATACTGGCCTAAAAATACAAACTCATATATTGCATCGTGGGGCATAAATTTGATCATCTGTTTCCATAAATTTGATCATCTGTTTCCTAAATTTGCTGCTGTGTTGCAAATATTAAATAAAATGTTCCATTCGTATAAGTTTTGATATATTTCACGTACAATGCGTTAAATATGATCTTACATCTTTTGATAACATTTATATTTCCTCTCACTGTTAATTTTTTTTCTCTTTTTATGATTCAGTATCTTTGCAGAACCGTTAGAATGTCGGACTAAAGGATTTCTATTATTTAAATACTTTCTTATAAGTTCAGATTTTGTATCCTACCGATGTCGACATTCTCTTTTACAGTTCCGATGATCGATAAAATAAAGTGCAAGTCAAATCACCAAGATTGATTTAATTGACTGTTCATCTTTCCCTAATTAAAGATTAAGGCTTTGTGATTGTATCAAAGTCGATAATTTACAGCTGCATGAAGACTATATATAACAGTTGGTACGAGATAACAAATGTTGTTGTATCTAATTTGACTCGATGAAAAGTCTTTTTATTAACCCCTAATCGGGAATGGGATTAGGGAATGTACTTAATCCTAGTTTCAGAGACACAACTTTACTGAGTGGAACGTCCTCTTTTGTTTAATAAAATCAGGCATGTAGAATAGTGTTGTTCTTGTAGCTGTTAATAATGGTGTTAATGTTGTTAGCCTCAAGTTATTCAACGCCATCTTTGAACTACAAAGTATATATAATAAATTAATCATTAAACTACAACATATTGATTTTTTATATAGGTACAAAGTCACAAACGTTGAAAGAAGTGTAATAATATGTAGGTGGTCAAATCAGCCTTAGTGGTTGACTGATATTTAAGTCTATCGACCCTGAAACATGGGAGTTAAAATTGACCTTAGCAGCATTTGAACTTCGGACGCAAGAAGAGATATATCATAAAATCAATGCAAGAGCATTAATCATTAAACTGAGCATCGATATTGTATATTAATTATCGTACAAAACCATCCAAGGAATCCATTCTGTCCAGACAGACATTAAAATACATATACACAAACAAAAAATATAAGTTTATTTGCCTGAAACTGTTTATCGAGTATGATCTTACATTAGATAGAGGCATAGGATATCCGGAGCTATTTACGATCGATTGAACTTAATTGTTCGGATGATTACCTGCAGACCATAGGTATGTTGAATCAATGCTGATTTGTCATACAGAAAAAGGCTGGACAGTAAAAACAGAAAAACTTGCTAAAACTGCTATACATTGTTTAAGAAGTATTGTTCGAATGTTAAGAGGCAAAACCATGATGTTTTTCAGGATCTGTGAAACTGGAAGATGGAAGAGAAGATGTTATCATCAGGCTGGATAACCTGGACCAACCTTTTGCAACAAAGTAGACTCTGCTAACAACGTCCAAAGAATAGCTGGTGGTGTAAAACCGGGTGATAGATTAAGTCTGCCACTGAAGAACAGAATTGTTTTTGCCGACGGGAGTCTACGCCGCTTCCATCAATATTATGTCAGTCACATAGCTTCTATTGAACCTTTACTGCAAACTATATTATTTACTCAAAGCACCACGTGGTGGGTTCGAATTTACCTAGTTTCAAATCTGTCATCAATTAGCCGTACATATGGTTTATCTAATCAATAAATCTGTAGATTACCCCTGTTAATTCCCTACGTGCCAAGGCTTAAACAGTCATAGCTGGTTTGCAGTTACACGAGAACAAGAATAAACATTAATAAGTTCAAGTCACTTTAATATATTTCAACGACTCTTATAAAAATATGCTTAGAGTTAGATGAAGAAATCATTCATTGGAATGTGTTTGTAATACGCCTTCACGTTGTTGACGATCCTGTTAGATCTCTATTATCTTTGAAAATTTCCCAAACCTCCTTGGATTTATTTATTCCACTGAATATTCTAAACTTCATACAATATCAGAATTATCATAATTATTAAAATAAAAAATGGTGTTAGAAAGAAAAAAAACATCATTTCAGTTGTCTGTCACAACTACCTTATCTCAACTCTGCAAAGTAAATTCCATAATCATGCTTTGTTAGTTATATATCTCTGGTGACTAGGGTCATTCGATCCGAGGATCAGTTTTACTTTTGCTTCACTAATCCCGAGTAGCTTGTATCAGTAATGCACATTGTTCAAGCGACGATACATCCACTCATCTTGTAACATGTCGGCATTGATCCTCATGAAATGAAATAATTCCTATTAGCTGATTTAAAAATAAGATCTGTATTGAGAATGGCTAAAGTAATTTCTTACTATTGCCAAAGGTTTAACTCGTTGATTAGGATCCGTTTACTCAGTGAAACTCATCCACAACGCATCTCTGTGTGCGAATAAAAATATAATTTCCTATATCTTTGTGTATTTAATGTATATCTAACAATTTGATTCCTAAGAGCGCACATCTTAATAGGTTTATCGATTTAAAATTAATCTGTTTCCATATAGATAAATTAATGATGGTCATATGGAAAGCAATTTATTTGTTTTTTACGATGAATTCATTGTAAAGTTTACGGCATGAATACCTCATCTCATTCTTTAAGAACGAGAAAATCGAAATATTTTAGATAAAGGCTTCATTTGAAATGTACTTCTGTGATGTTAATGTTAGAGTATGGAGTAATTAAATATTACTGAATGGCTGAGTTAATTTAATGTTGGGGGCAATCTAATATTGCTCCGAGTCTTAGGCAATTGTATGTAGTTGGTTGATTAAGGATTCTGGTGCCTACTTGACACTTGAGGTGATTTAATGTTGCTAGGAGACCCACGTAATTAAACGTTGCTGGATATAGTAGAATTGATATTTAATGTTCTCACTTGCACGACGTAATGATTTCTTTCATTGGCCACAAGGGCTGATGCTGTCGAGATAATGAAACTTTGCTGTATTGTTAGCGATCAGTTCATAAAAGTTGGCAACTATGATGGTCAAAACGGTGGTAGATAGATTACCTATAATCTGGACAATTGTATACTTTGAAGAGTAAGCGATGATTTAAAACTGTTGTTCATGAAGGATTAGTGCTGTTGGTGTTGTCAATGTAACAAATTTCATTTTGATCAAGTAATTAATCTTATAACACGAGACCTATATTGGCGGCGGTTTTCATTTAAAAATGTGGAAGAAGGTTAACTCTGGCAATAAATATATGAATTAATAAAAGTAAAATGGTGCCTGCTCCAATAAGTGGGGTGAGAACTAACTCTAACAACAGTATGTTGCATGTGATTCATTGTTTCCAGATAACATAACTTTTAACCAGCGCGTGTAAAATTTGATATGAGATTTTGTTAGGTACATATACTACAGAAAGTTTCGATTTTTTGATTTATACTGAAATTATATCACTTATTTATTTAGGAAATGGGAAAAGTCATTCGATTTCTTTCCCCATCTCTATTACATTGTAAATTCTAGAAACTGAATCCTCCTGCATCGTAAACTCTGAGTTTCACGTTTCCAAATCTGAATCGGAAACATGAATCTCTGATCTTACTCTTAAAGAGGCTTCAAATTCTAATAAAATATACATACTCTGCTATAAGTATTGAGTTCTTTTGGCTCCGTTTGTAAACACCAACCTTCATCATGCATATAAATACACACATAAATGTCAATGTGCGAACTTATAGACTTGTATACACACATATTTCCCTCCCGCAAACGTTTCCCATATACCTGTTAGTGGGTATCGTTTGCAAGTAATTCCTCAACATAAACTTCACGAAAAGCTTGCCTTTTAATTATCGGCTTCGTGCAATTCTGTCAAGGATATTCGACAAAATTAATATTTGTATCGTTTAATATGATCCTACCAAGTGTTGCACAAATCTAGAATTAATATTGATTGAAATTGGAACATCACTTACCAATCTGATAACGGACAGAAAAAAAAAAACCAATTTCAGAATTAATTTTCGACGTTAATTTTAATATTTGATCCCGACACTATCTGGAAATATAATTTTTGAAGACCTAAGTCAATGTAGGTTATTAGATCGTGGCTGCCGTCACTCATAGTTCTGTAATTTATGATCAGGTTTCAAGCTATAGAATATTTCAGTGTTGGAAGATCTAATTGTTTAATTAAAGTGACAGTTTTAGTAGTGCATTTCCACTTTTAGGTATTATTTGAAAAAAATAAAATAAATAAAATAAGCGAACAAGCAGCCCCCACAAAAAACAAAAAGGACAAAAAAAAAAAAAAACTCCACACTGAAAAAAAAAAAAGCAGATAAACTCTCATAACAGGACACAACTCTATTAAATACTATTCTCCACTGTTTTTTAGATTAAAAGACAAAGAAATGTAGTAAATTCAACCAGATAATTTACAAAACTGGTAGTATAAAGTATACTGCACTCATAAGCTCAACGTCTGGATGATATTTATAAGTTTACCACAACTGTGATATTTGCCTGTGCATAATGTACATTTGAAGTGAAAGTTCATAGACCGTGTAGCTTAACTTATTGAATTATTATTCCTGCCAACAGAAAACTTGAATAAGTTTATATGCAGCGAAAGTGGCAAAATCTAAGTTTTACCGTTTAGGTGTAACTTGTTTCCAACCCAAGTAACAATACCACATGTTACTCTTTACTCACAATTTCCAAAACTTTACACTCTTATACACTTCATAGCAAGTAACTTATCAAAATCTCCCTTTTGACCAGTTCCCATTAGTTTCTACTAGGTTCCTCGATTTCCAGATTTGACTTTGATACGTCTATCCTTTCCAAATGGCGGAATTAACTGTATGGTATCTAGGTTGTAAGCATAAGGTTCTCACTTGAATCATGGACTTATTTTTGGTTCTTATGTCTTCAGTTTTGGTAGGCGGGTTGGAGGAGGAGATACTAAAATGAAAAGACAAATAATGCCTACCAGTGTTTGCTCCAGTTCCCTGCTCACATCCAGCTAAGGTCAACTTAGATTTTCATTTTCCCAGGTTGATAAAATTTGGTACCACCCACTTCAGATTTGGGTGATGGATTGACGGAATAGTTAGAGCACAGCAGTGATACATTATAGTGTTTCATTTTTTATTTTTAGTCTTTGGTTACAGACTTTAACCGTAGGAAGGATTAGCACTACCTGGTCCTTCGATGCGTCTGTTGAGCTAGGTTACGAAGCCTCTGAAAATTAAGTGTGCTGCCTTTCTTCTCTAAACGGAAAAATATTCATGGAATTTCAACATGTTGTCCTGTTCAATCAGTGTAAATGAACTTTATCCCATAAGTTCTTGATAAAAATAGATCTCACTATTAGGTATGATGGGAAAGATTTCTTGACTCTGAACTGATTTACCAAGTAGACAATTCATTTAAAAAAGAGTAAAGACGTATGTTATTATTATGTCCTAGATACAATTTGAGAAAACATAAAACAAGTGATCACAAATGGATTTACTTCTAATAGTAATTCTTACTTTCTTTCTTACTTCTGTACAAAACCAGCAATTTTAGGGGAGATGAATTGAGTTCAAATTCAGCTTACGTTGAATTTGAACTCAGAACGTAAAATAAACAAGAAATGTCGCTTAGCATTTTGTCAACACAACAAAGATTCTGCGAGCATGGTGGCTTAATAATAAGTAATATTAATAATAACGATGAGAAGGAGGTGGATGAGGAAAATGATGAAGAGTAGGAAGAGGAGGAGAGTTGGACTGACAAAATTGGCAGGCAGTTGGGCAAAAAGGCTTTGCGGTATTTACGTATCTTTACTGAATCCAATTCGAATTCCACCGAAGACAGCTTTATCTCGCAACCATCCCGGTTTGATGAAATAGTAAAATCTTTGGATCAATTTAATCGATTATTTTAGTCTCAAATATTTAACCATGTACCAGCGTAAGAAATCCAAGTTATAAGCCATCAGTAATTTCTTTCTGGAGTGTATGGGGTGTGGCTAAATTATAGTAACTGAGATGAACCCTCAGTTCTTGACTTGTTCTTATTTTTTTTCGACCTCAGAAAGATGGAGGGCAAACGTGATGCCAGCTGGAGTTGAACATAAAAATAGAAATGCAACTAAACCTTGCAAAGCATTTACTCTGGCACTTTTCGAATTTTGAGAACCAGAGTAAATTCTTAAATATCGAGAGAAGGAATCATGATATCATTCAATCCTGCTGAATATCCACTTCTAATTGAACATAGACTCTAAAATAAGCATCTAATTTTCTGACATAGTCCATTATTTATTTTAATATCTTAAAACTAACGGTTAGCAATCAAATGAATATCCAATGATTTAATTATTGAATTTGAATCAGATAAATACACTATAGCAGTCATCTATTTAGCGGCAAATGAAAGAGATAGTAAAATATTTTGATTGGTTAACAATTTGTAATTTACTGAGAATCATAAATGTCATGAGAATTTCCCAGACCATTTGTTTCATTCATAAAAGAGTACACCGAACTAAAACACCAATATACTTTCCATATATGTTACTTAATATCCTATCAATAAAATGTTCGGAAGACAATGCGAGAGGTTTAAATAATATTTTGAAATATCTAATGTTATATTTCATAGTTATTAATCAAATGAGTAAAAAGAGAGAAAAAAGAAAATAGACTCGCTGACGTTGTGTGTAGGATTAACCCGTTCTCAAGCATAATTTAGTATTGGTCTATGGAACATCTGTGTTCATACAGTAAACAAAAAAAAAAAGACCCAACAGATTATTACTGAAGTGTAGAGTTGATTATGAAGAAGTAGCAGGCGATGCACATTCATCTTGTGTTTAGTTTGTTGTTGACGTAGAATCATTGAGAACAAAATAGATAAGTGACAATTGTTCTGAAAGTGTTGTTATTTAGCTCATACTAGATCTGATTTTATAGAGGTACGGTTGAAACCATTCGATCAGTGACTATTCTTTCCTCTTTTGATGTTCTTTGTACAGTAAAATAGGCGTCGGACTACATATTCCAATCTATGATTTCACTTTCTTGAGTGAATGACTAAAGGGAGATTTAACTACTATTTGTAGTAGGTCTAGCAAGATGAATGTAGAATCTAGTATTATTATTTGGTGTGTTAATTTTTATTGTATTGTTTGAAAACGTTTTGCTAATTCCTTTGATTTTGTTCACAATTGAAATGATAGTTTACTTCATTGTTTTTATAGTTTTTATTTGTATGAATTAAATGTGTAAATGGTTTTCTGGAAAGTCTACATAAAGATTTTTAAGATAAACACGCACTAGTTTTAAAATTTGAAATTAGCAACCGTCAGGTGGGAAAACAATTTATTCATTGTGCTGTTTGTATTTTGCTTGTTTGACGATTTCACTATAGCTTTTTGATGTTACTGATATGGAAGATGTTACGGATATTTGTTGCATTTGTATTTTTCTTTTCATTTCATTCTCCGCTGGAACATGATTTTAAAGAGTATTTTATAATCAATTAACATTGGTTTCTTACATAATCATGTATATGTATACTGAGTTTGTTTAAAAGCTATGATAAAGTAGATTAATCTTTCATCTACTGTGTATTTCAGTATCCAACGCTAACAATTGTTTGTATTATTTTCTTCACTTTTCATTTAGATATTGAATAAATGTTATTAACAGCGGTGTTCTTCCTAGAGAGTTAGCAGATAATATATTATTATATTACATTATTTTACTGCATTCTTAGGTGTCAGTTAAATTATAGTATTTGGTGTTACGTGACACATATTTTGTATACATTTAAAACAGTGTGGGTACTAGGTAGCTGTGATATATTAAATAACCAGAACGAAAATAAGGTATATACGTTAGTTTATATATATATATATATAATTATATATATATAATTATATATA
>NC_068982.1:112035509-112036916 GCF_001194135.2 Octopus bimaculoides
ATATATATATATATATATATATATATATATTTGCATATGTGTATGTGTGAGTATACACACACACACACACACACACATATATTCATATACATTCGCACACAACACATATGCATGTGCACGCACACATATGTATACGCCTTCAGTTTTGTTTTTAATGCAAAGATAAAATAATCTCCTGGAAAGAGTCACAGAAGCAAGTCACAAATAAAATCTCATATGGAAATAGAAAGCAAAAAATGTCCAAGGGTTGCGCAGTTCTGGAGGTTTTAGGCTGTTTCTGTTAAATAGCGACACAAAAAGAAATTTAACGCTGGGTTACTACTTGATGAAAAAGGGAAGTAAGTTGTACTGAAAAGTAATGAAAATGCAACACAAGAGTATGACATGTTGTATATATAGTATATTAATCAGTTACATGTTTGATTAGTTTTTTAGTGACATACTTTCAGATTGGTTTATCATCGATAGTGATACCAAAATTACGTTAATTATTTCTTCTTTCTTAATTGACATATGGACATTTAAAAGTAAAATTTTCAGAATTCGAGAAATAAAGATGCAACCATTGTTATTATAAATATCATTATAGAAAGACAATGGATTATTTGAAGGAAAGACTACAACATTTTGGGCTGGATCCTTATCCAGAAAGTGAAGATCTCACCAACCAAAAGAGTTGAAACACTACATATATATCGTTATATTTTTCTATCAAGTAGTATCTATGTAATTTCTTATACTTTCATGCTGATACAAATACATACGGAGAAGGAGAGAGAGAGAGAGAGAGAGAGAGAGAGAGAGAGAGAGAGAGAGAGATAAAGAAAGGGAGAGAGTAGGAGAGAGAGGTGGGGTGGTTGTATCGTAGGTAGATATTGGGTTAGATTGTATGATGAGATGCAGGGAAGGAGATATTGTGATAGATTGTGATTACATTTAATTCCTCTCCACCCCCAATCTCCATGGAAACCCAACTGCACAAGTACATTTCTGTTGAATTTTGCAAGTCGATTTTAACATACCCTTTGCTTTTCGTAAGGAACACCGATTACTAAAGGTAGTAGTAGTAGTAATAGTTAATGCTTTGTCTAAATTTTGCGTCGTCCTAGCGTGTCTCTTAAATTTTCAGCTTAAGAAGAATTACGTGTACACATGTAGAGAGGGACTGAGAGAGAGGGAGAGAAAGAGATAAACAGAACAATATACTCACACACGCATGCATACACCCAGCCACACACGCATACAGACGCCCACGCACATATGCGCCCACACACGCCCACGTGCACGCACACATACACACTGACGAGAACATATCTTAGTCACAATATACAAAGCCATACGGGAATGATAAATTGATAGATAAATACACTATTTTTGCGTTAACCTGTTTGCACTAGTACACACACA
>NC_068982.1:112037539-112040737 GCF_001194135.2 Octopus bimaculoides
ATATATACATATACATACATATATATATATATGTATGTGTGTGTGTGCGTGTATATATATATATATATATATCTAAAAATATGTGACACTTATTCGGTAGCCATGAGATAAAACTCCGAGTTTCGGATGCCGGGGTGGGAGACCACGCCAACATCTCGGAGTTTTATCATGGCTATCGAATAAGCGTCACATATTTTTTGCAGATAAATTCCTCTATTTACATAAACCGAGGTCTCTTTCTTTCTTTCTTTTGTTGTCCTTCCTATCAATATATATATATATATATTTATATATAGTACAAGCAGGCTAATTCAAAGATATATATATAATGTACGCATACTGATTACATTTTTAACCAAATATTTGTAAGATTTACACGAGATTTATGCATGTTACTGGTGGAAGTACCGTCAAATATGGAAATAAGGTTTGAATTAAAACTTGTCTTGATAGCGTAGTTATGATATAATATGAATGTATATATATTTATATACGCATATGTACATATCTATATATGTATTTATATCTGCATGTATATATATATATATAGTGTATTACATTACATTATATCTAATATAATTTTATGTCATATATTATATTGTATACAGTAATATCTTCAAAACAGAAAAGGTCATTAATCTGTGATCAGTAGCAATTAAACCTTAGGAGGGTTGACAATATTTAAGTGTCGTGAGGAGGAACGCGTTTAACGTTTCGGGCCTTTAGTCCATTGTCAGTTAGTGAGGATGGGAGAAATAGACCAAGATAGATAGATAAATAGATGGGGGGGGGAGAAAGAGAGGAAAAGTCGGAGAGAAAGAGAGCAAGAGAAGTAGAAAGACGTTGCGACTTTCTTTGTGGACGAATTTGTGGCAACATGCGGTAGATATAGGGATAAAAGAGTTCATAGAATATGATGGGTATGTGAAATCAATTAAACGGAAAGCAAAATACATAATATGAAACGCATGGGTAACACTATAACTTACAACACAAAGATCTTTGATAAGTTTGTAGAATTAGACATGGTTAATTCTTGTAAAGTAACACTTATATGTAAAAGATGACCAGATATTAGAAGAGAATGTTGCTCTCGTTCTCATTCGTTTATGCGCTTTAAATAATATTAAATCAAGCATTTTCTTCTAACAATGTAATGGATACGTGTTAGGGGTGAAATTTAAACATACGATTACTTGTTTGTTATACCAACACAGATTATCTACGTTAGAGAATAATATATACTTACATTCAAAAATATATATATTTGAAGAAGGCTGCCGGTATATATGCTAGCAATGACTATATACATAGACTCCAGTTTATCCGATATCCTCAGTTATGTTTTCTCCTCATAAATATTAGACTATTAAGATTACATGCTAATCTTTCTACTCCGTGATACACACGAGAAAGTGAATCAGTTACACTCACACCCACCGATCCAAACAGCTTGTTTAGATGCAGTTATTCTACACATGCAGACTTATAAACAAAGGAATGTGCAGTAAAAGTATAGGTGTATAATAATATTGTAGTAGGCGCGCGAAAACAGTGTTGCAAATAAATATTTAAAACAATTCAAATATGTTTGGGACATATTTGACCTATACTAAGGCCGTATCCACTGTTAATTGCCGTTCAGAACATTGGTCGCTTTAAGTAATAGGTGTTGAACATTTTAATAATAATAATAATAATAATAATAATAGTTTCTGATTTAGACAGAGATTTTGAGGGGAAGGGTTAGTCGATACCAACGACTCGTGTACTTAACCTTGCATTTTGTTTTATCCCTTAGAAAGATGAAAAATTAACCTGACCTCGCCTG
Source organism: Octopus bimaculoides (assembly GCF_001194135.2). NCBI lineage: Eukaryota > Metazoa > Mollusca > Cephalopoda > Octopoda > Octopodidae > Octopus > Octopus bimaculoides. The sequence goes on from NC_068982.1 coordinate 112,039,371, forward strand.
GAGTTGAACATATTTACAAGAGAGGAATCTAATAGCTTCAATTAAACCTAGTATTTATCTGGTTGTTATTTTTATCGATTTGGGAGATTTGAATCCAAACGGATGCAGTATAGTCGGGTGTACTAAAGATTCTATTATCATTCCACCGTCGTTATAATTATGAGGAATAATCAAAAATATTTGAAATAAGGATAAAGCCCCAGGTTTTGAGCCACAGTAATTCTACGCTAGTATGTTGCTGGTATTATTTTTATCTCTACTGCTAAGGATTAATATTAAAATCCATTTCAATACTATTTGAATTCAAAATGTAAAGAGACTTGACTATGCATTTCAAAGTGTTTTGTCGGCACTTTCTGAATTCGCCACTCCACTGATCTTGAAATAATTAACAGTGATAATAACTACACAACCTATCAACATTCTCGAGAGAGTAAATTCGGTTTCATAGATCCTAGTACTTTATTTTATCGCCTCCTGCAGCATGAAAAGCAATGTTAAACTCGGCGAGATTCGTATTTCAAATATAAAGGGACATAACTATATACCGCAAGGCATTTGGTCCGATAATCTACTAATTACGGCAGTGCACCGTCAAGGATAGTTTTATCAAGATGAAATAAAATGCAAACTTTAATTGCTTCAGTTCCGAACTCGATGGATACAACGGAAGTCCTGTTTGGATTTCATTGATTTGAAAGGTCTTAGTGATTTATTAAAGATAGTTAAAACAAGATAGAAAGATGAAATGTGAACACAGCAAGTATGATGACAATAAGAGTTAACACGTGTATTACTACTCGATCAAAAGTGGCTACCAGTTTTGCACGATGGATGATATTGACTCTGCAATCGCGGGGGTTGACTTCACGAGGTCTACCTTGACCCAGCAGAAGTATGATCAAAGGTCTTGTAGACATGATCGTGATCACAGTGACATTTTCTTATTGAGAAATAGTGTATCTGGGACTATACATCAGAGTGATTGCAGCACTCGTTTAGGGAAGTGATAAAAGAGGAAATACACAAAGAGAGAAGTAGAAAAACATAATATATGTAAGTGAACCAAATTCAAAATGGAATCAGATTTTCTGGTTTTATTTTATTTTTATTTTTGCATCTTCACAAATATATGTAATAAAATGCGAAAAATCTTGCTATGATGGATTTTGATTTACTAATATCTGTGCAGGGTTTTACAAACTAAACTACACAGACAGACAGACGCACACACACACACACATACACACTCCCCCACTCACAGACACTCACATACATATTTGTATATGTGTATATATGTATACACAAACGCACGCACACACACGCACACACACACACACACACACACACACACACACATATATATA
>NC_068982.1:112045747-112047564 GCF_001194135.2 Octopus bimaculoides
CTTGAATCGCTACATCTTTAGAAGAAATTAATATTTTCATTCAGTATTATTTATCAATCCTTTTTGGTAGGCCTTGCTATTTTAGAACTGCGTGTGAATTTGAAGAAATTTTTCTAAATAGCTGTTAAGACAAGGAAGGATACCTTTCTTTTACGTGTTGCAATCACGGCACTGTGCCTACGCTAGGGCACTAGCAATCCAACCCAGCACAAGGCAACATCTGAGTAAATGCTATTTGCCAACATAATGTGGCTGTCCCGAAAGGAACGATGTTACTGTTGTTTTAGTCCCAAGAAACATAGTTTCTAGCTGACTATGCGACACACTATCTGTGTCCTTGTATTTTCGAACAGGGAGCCCAGCAACTCCACCCAGCATAAGACAACATCTGTGGACTAGTTTCTGGTTTATTGCTCTTTATCAATAGAGAGTAGCTGCTTGGCTAGATGGCGTTGCTGAATTCACCGTTCAAGCATATAGTTTTCAAAGGGACACACAGCCATTGATAAAAAAAAAAGAAATATCATTATTTCTAAATCTCTTAAAAAGAAAAATTCAGTAACATTTCTCCAAAGTAAATGCTATTTTTTCAACATAATGTATATTTATGCATGTATTAATATATATTCATGTGATAAATATAATATATACTAGACTTACTACCCAGCCTTGCTCGGTAAAGTATTCACAGAATTGTTTGGCAGTTTGTAGAATGGGAATTCACGGTACTGATACATGTGTATATATTTAACTTAACTTCTGGACGTATTTAATTTGAACTATCCAAACAATGATAATCAATTTACATGAGTAGAAGCTTTTTTTTTTTAGCAATTTTTATCCTGTAGATCACCTGTTACGTTTGTTTTAAAGTGAAAGAGAGCGGAAGGTGAAAGATGTATGAACATGCATATGAAACGGACGTGTGAGTGTGTGTGAGAAAGAGAGAGGGAGAGTGTGTGTGCTGCGTACACATACATGAGAACACACACGTTCACTCATACACACACACACACACTCTCTCTCTCTCTCTCTCTCTCACACACACACATGCACACGTACATACAAAAAAGATGTACGCATAAGTATTGATGTATGTACGAACACATAACACACACCCCTTCACTCACTCTGTCTGTCTTTTCTTTCTCTCTTCCTCTCTCTCTCTCTCTCTCCTTGACGCACACACGTCCATTTCATATATAAGTATATACGTACATACACCTTTCACTTTCTTCTCCCTTTCATTTTAAAACAAAAGTAAATAAATAAAAAAATTAAAATGTGTGTGTATTCTGTATGTGTTGACGTCATGGAAGCCATGTATTTTTTTCATTAAGAATTCGCAAGAATTGTGTTTAATCGTTTAGATAGAGGTTCAAATGTCACAAAAATTTGTACTGCACTGCCGAAGGTAAGTATGAAAATATGTAAAAAGAATTAAGATAAAATATACTATTTCTGAGATATTTCAGTTACACACAAACATCCCTAGGGTTTAGTTTTATCAAGATATTTATGTATGTATTAAATCAAAGACTGTAACTTAAGGTATTATCTTTAATTCTCTTGTTACAGTTGTTTCAATACACATAGCGAACCCACTTCATCAACATATATGTTAATATCAATATCAAACTAAGGAATTCATTATTTTATAATAAAATATATACATATCTTTCTCAGTACCTATTTGCAGTTCTTCAAACTAGGTCTTTGTGTGTATGTGTGTGTGTGTATGTGTATGTAGATACATATGTGTGAGTACATATATGTGTGTATATATATATATATATATATATATATATATATATACA
>NC_068982.1:112047574-112048338 GCF_001194135.2 Octopus bimaculoides
ATACATACACAGTCACCCACCACTCACACAAACAGGCACGCACGCACACACACAAACACACACACACACACATATATGTACAGAGTGAGATTCACGATGTTTATTTCTAATACACACATTAGTTACACGACAATATATAGTTGGTTGTATTTCTTCTCGGCGTTTATTTGTGTCGTTGTCACGTGATTATATCGTATGATATCAGAGGTAGTATAGGATAACTAACAGGAGCAAAAAAATATTTTTTGTTGTCAATTAAAAAAAGAAAGTTCTAATTATATTGCTAGTATAAAAGAGACAACTTGACAAATACGAACTAACATCAAAAGACATAATATGCTATACGTAAAAGAGTAGTTTTGTTATTCATAAGATAAATATCCATTTAAAAAAAAAAAATGATTATTGTTAACACTTTGATTTTCCTACATATTCCCATAAATAAAACGAACAAAAAAACTTAAGAAATGACATGAAAAGCAACCAAAACCTCATTAATACCTATGTAGATATGCGTAAATTTGTATGCATGTGAATGTGTATATGCATTCATACACACACATGGATACATACACGGATACATACACGCAGACATATACGCACACATATATATATACATATATACATATATATACATGTATATAAATATATATATATACATACACACGCACACACACACATACATATATATGTATGTATGTATATATACATATATACATACATACATATTATATATATATATATATATATATATATATATATAT
>NC_068982.1:112048557-112051893 GCF_001194135.2 Octopus bimaculoides
ACACACACACACACACACACACACACACACACACACATACACACACACACATACACACACACACACACACACATACACACACACATGTTGTTTCCAGTAAAGAAGACACATTGATATGACGAGTTTGTCATTTTCAGACTATCTGATGTTTCTCTGTAAAAATCAATAATATTCACTGTTTATGTACACTGTTTCAAAACAGGGATTGTTGTTCCCCGATTCAAAGGCAGATTTTAAAATTAAAGAAAAGTATATAAAACAATGAAATAATCACAAACATTCTAACAAAGGCTTCGGGGCTGACTATTAAAAAGAATCGATCACTCTATCAGCTAATCTACATATTTTATTAAGTCTTTCCACGGAACTATCTTAATTTATTCTAATTGAATACTGGTGATATGTCACGACATTTCTACAGAAAATTATTGAGTTGTACGCTTAATACGTGTCCATAATGAGGTGCAAAAACGTTAAATAATGAACATTCTCTACATCAAATTGAATATTGTAAAATCGTCCTTGACTCAAGAAGTAAAATATAATTTACAATTCAATCATATCGATACATGCTGCTAGTATGTATCCGCATATATTTTATTTTTGTAGACTTGCTGTCCATATGTTTTACAATTCAATTATTCTTGGCAGTATCTATTCAAGAGTCAATAGCGGAAAATGACGTAAAAAAAAACTATACTTGTACGGCTTGTCTGAAAGACTTAATACCACAGGAGGAAAACCCCAACTGAAATACTCCCACATGGTTCTTGGTAAGCCATACGAAATACTAATTTGAACATATCTTTTATTATTCAAATTTCAACCTTTACGTCAGCGATATTTAATTTGTGTTCATTCTTATAAATTAACCAAGAGCATTTGTAATACTTCAGATAAGAGAAAAAATGAGGGAAATAGAAATTAGTGTGTAAAAGTATGAAAAAGACTGTAAAATACCTACCTACGAGAGATTTTTCAGGCTGCTAACTCGGAAATCTCGTTGGCGTTTAAATGGCAGAGAAAATGCTATTTTTGCAATACTAATGAACAGTGAAATTCTACTCGTCTATAAGAAGATGTGTATCGAGAATCTTAATTAAAACAGATATGTATTTGTATGGATTATAGACACCACAAACTGAATATGGGCGTTATCTATCGAAATAGTTATCTGAAAGATATTGTAAAATACCAGTATTTTATAGAGTTAAAAGATCCCGATCGTCATAGGGATATGCTTTAAACGATTTCTTCACAAGTCTATTTCAATTTTGAAATGAAGTTAATTCATTTATCCACAGCATTCAAATCTTTGAAAATATTAAATACACGAAACTTTTTAATTTCTTCTCCACTATAAATATACAACCTAATTATAATTGCCTGATTAAAAGAAGTAATAAAGTTGGCATTATTATTTCAGACGATTGAAAATACTGACTTAAAAACCTTAGTCATTTAAATTTGGAAACTACAGAGAATAGTTTGAAAAAGAGGAAGAGAATACATCTGTCAGCCCTTAGATTTCTGTAGGAAACATCATGATGAAACTATGCAGTTTCAGCAGTTTATGCAGCAGTAGGAGACGTAAAATTTAAGAATTTTGTTAATTATTTCGAATCGAAGTTTATTTAGATATTAGTAATCAAAATTACTGAAATTCAAATAAATCAAACAACAATTATACGGTTGTATGTAGGATAAATATATAAATGTTTTCAAAATATTTACTAAAATAATAACTTGAATTAAATAATATGTAATTACAAGGATATTAAAATAATCTACATTATTTACATTATTTACAATTGACGGATATTTGTCCTCATCTTGTTTGTTGTTAACACAACGTTTCGGCTGATATACCCACCAGCCTTCATCAGGCGTCTTGGGGAAATTTCGAACCTGGGTTTTCATTCTCATTTCGATGTTGTTGTTGTTATTATTATTATTATTATTATTATTATTATTATTATTATTATTATTATTGTTATTGTTATTATTATTATTATTATTATTATTATTATTATTATTATTATCATTATTATTATTATTAATATCATCATTATTATTATTATTATTCATGTCACTGGCTGGAATCGAACTCGGAATCTTGGGGTTAGTAGCCCACGCTCTTAACCACTACGCCATATGCCCGTGGGCATATAGAATGAGGACCCAGATTCGAAATTTCCCCAAGACATCTGATGAAGGCTGGAAGGTATATCAGCCGAAATGTTGTGTTAACAAACAAGATGAGGACAAATATCCGTCAATTTTAAATAATGTAAATAATGGACATAATTCCTCATCTCTTAAATATAGAACAATAAAATAATCTATTAAAAAAAATTCTCCGTCACATGCAAAGCGAATATGGCTCAGTAGTACGTACTATGCTTTTGCTAATTGTTTAACGGACCTATAGAGCTGCGAAAACATTCTCCAGGTCCCACGACAAGTGGGATAAAAATGAAATTCTTGTGGGTAATGAGGACTCATCAGACATAAGTAAAATTATATAAAAAAGACGAGTGTGTATGTCTGTCTGTGTATGTGTGGTGTGTGTGTGTGTGTATGTATGTAAAGTTCTCAGAATACTTATAAACAGAAGGTCTTACAGCCAATCGTCGAAACGGCTAGGAAACTGCAAACAATCTATAAGGAAACTATAAGGAATCTGCTAGGAAACTGTAAGTAAACTGTAGGTTCAAATCAATTTGATACAAGTAAATATGTACGAAATGTGCTATTTTCTCTCGATTTTTATATCTAATTATGTATGTATGTATGTATATGTGTGTGTGTCTGCCCGTCTGTCCCTCTACGTATGCATGTATGTATGCATGCATCGATTTGTGTATGTATGCATGTATGTGTCTGTCTGTCTGTCTGTCTGTCTGTCTGTCTGTCTGTCTGTCTATCTATCTATCTATCTTACTGTGTGTCTCGCTGTCTCTTTGACTGGAAATCTGTGTGTATGCCATTATGTTTATTGGTGCACTTTTAAGTCAAAAGCGTAAATTAGCTTTTCGATAATTAGTGATCGATAAAACAACTACTACACTGAAATAAGTATTACGATCGATTTGATCGACTATATACGTCCTCGATAAAAAAGAAAAATCTTTGTTCCGTTGCTTGGAATCCTTACTGCATAGTCGAGACTCTATGTAATAGTGAATTACTAGGTCAATTCCTTGATTATAATCATCCTTTGTCGATATTTATAACTATTCACTTGGGTGTGCTCATAGTTTAAACCAAAGAAGCGATTGACATTGTAATCACGGTATATATACATACATATATATATATATATATATATATATA
>NC_068982.1:112052573-112055097 GCF_001194135.2 Octopus bimaculoides
ATATATATATATATATATATATATATATATATATATAATATACATACATATACAGGTATATCAAGTAACCTGAAATTTTGACCGCTTGTAGCTATTATTTGGCACGTTAACAATAGTAATCTCAGACACAACTGTTGAGTCAGATACAACTGTCAATAATTCATTCACATAAGCAGAATATATCCCTAATCTCATTAAATCTACTTCTGTTAATTATGGTGTAAATAACTTTACTAAGAACAAAATGTTGTGACTTTGGTTGATTTATATTCAGAGTTCAGGATACACTTACACCTTCTTCAATGGGTTGTCTTGTATTGGTCAAATCAATAATGAGGTATATCAAATTTACACCCTACCACATGCCCCCACACACGTATAAGTGTATGTAACAATTATATCATGGAAGAATCATCATAAGTATTTAAAAACAGGTATATTGTTTCATTTGTTTCATAGTATTCTATAGTACGAATTATCAAGAATCTTTGCTGTACTTTCACCACGGCCTAATCACTAAAAGAAGAAAACCCTTGTCTCTTGCACGTCGGATATTTTCTCAGATTCCTATTTAAGCACGGGACACATTGATCTATTTATCTATCTATCTATATATCTATCTATCTATCTATCTATCTATCTATCTATCTATCTACCTGTCTATCTCTGCCTGTTTGTCTGCTTGTCTGTCTGCCTGCTTGCCTGTCTGTCTGCCTGCCTGCCTGTCTGTTTGTCTTCTCTCTTCTGTCTTCTGTCTGTCTATCTGTCTCTCTCTGTGTCTCTTTATATATATATATATATATATATATATATATATATATATACACACATGTTACCGTATATATCTTATATTTAAGTGGTGTTGTATTTTCGCAACTCCAGTTTTACTCTACAACCGTCGCCAGGAGAACATGCACACACGAACACCTGCACGCGCTCATTTGCTTTGAGACTCATATACATCAAGACTAGACGCCGAGTACGCCTTCTCAGAGAAGTTGCCCCGTGCCTTTTTGTTTTTCCACACAATGAATATCATAGAAAAATGTGTTTTCATTCTTAGTTCACCCACAGCGAAGCTCTGTAACATCTCTAAAATTATTCAACTACTTCATGTATATCAATAATACTGTAATCAAACGACCACAGCGATGGCTAGTCCTGCAACGACTGACTGGCGTCAAATATGCTATTAAGCAATGTTAAGTGACACCTATGACATGACGTTTAGACGCAAGCTGAATGCCAATCAGGAAGCTATGCTTCTAACTTTATTATATGAGTTAGGAAAGCATTGTTACACTATTGTCCAGATGACAAATATAGATGCCCGAATATAGATGTTTATATATATATATATATCTCCTCCAGGATTTCACTGCACGAACAAGAAGAGAATAATAACATTTTAATTCATAAAAGTAGGTGAATTCTAAAGTACATTTCAATAGTTTTCCTTTCTGCATTTTACTGCAATAAGGGGCTTGTGGTTGTTTAAACTGGTCATTAACCATTCTAATATCTCTAATCACTGAAGTCCTGTGATGACCATGAAGAACATAAAACTTCTTCCGACTAAAACTATAGTGTTTCATCAAATAGTTTAATGAAGAAGTGGCAAAATATACCCGTTGTCCTACATCTGATTTTAAGAACAAATTGAAGAAGCTGAAGTTCTTGGAAAATTGTGCTTCAGCAAAATTACGGTGTTTAAAAATAAGAAGGTCTTCAACATCGTTATGAAATTAATCAATGTCATGTTGATATTAATATCTGCATATAATTTATTGGGTTACGTGATAGAATTTAACGGTTTACTATTGTCGTATCTTCAGAGATATCTATTTCAATCTGTTCCGTTTATCTCCATGATGCAACAGAAAAAGGTAGCAAATGACCGATTGTTACGAAGTAACAATCGTTGGTATCGGCTGTTTGCATCACTTTTAACTGTTCTGTAACGTTAGTCATAAGCAAAATATTTCGCATTTAATGGCGCCGTACAGCTAACTGCAAATTGAAGTGAGCTCCTTAATTCACACTACAATAAACAGGTGCGCTGTCATCTTGTCTTTCAGCATTTCAATTCCACTGAAACTAAAGATTAATACTGTGCACAAAGGTGGCTATGAATGAAAGTTGTGATGATAAAAATATTTCTTCACTTCCTGCAAAGGCGACAGTTCAGGGGAAATTACGAGGGCAAATTACAAAACCATTATGAAATTATACAGAATAAGTAACTATAATGTGTATGTGTGTATGTATGCGGGTGTATATGTATGCCTGTATGCGTATGCGTGCGTGTGTGTATGTGTGCATGTGTGTATGTGTGTGCATATGTCTAGATAATTGACAGGTAACCATCTTTTTTCTGTTCGAGAAACCAGTTACATGCAGTGGAATCTCTAAAGTAAAAGCGGACAAGTTTAAGGAAATTAAATAAACTATACATAAGATTGTATATGTATGTATATATATATATATATATATACGCCGTGATAGATCGCTAGACACTACACAG
>NC_068982.1:112056361-112057664 GCF_001194135.2 Octopus bimaculoides
AGTTTTGACGCTAATATATGTATGTATATATATATATATATATATATATATATATATATAAGTGCTTGTATATATACATATATATATATACGGACTCTCCACCTCCCATACATACACATTCACTCACACATATACACACACTCACTCATTCACACGCATACACAAACACACAGGCACACAACACACACATGTTAGCTTCAGCTCGTGAGTTGCGACCATGCTGGAGTACCGCCTTTCCCTTTGCTACAGTTTCACTATATAATATATATTCTAATACGCAGATGAATATAGATGCATAAAGATATGCTAGTATTTCTTAAATATACATAGGCCTCAATAAACATAGAAGAACATATATGGATATATTATATATATATATATCAATATATTTTCCTCTAAATATTTTTTATATATTATGTAAAATAGTGTCAATATTACTTTTTAATTAAATTTCATCAGGCACAAAAATGTCATTAATATCAACGAAATGTCATGAGATCTAGTGGAAGATGAGATCAAGTACAAGTCATGAGATCAAGTACAAATGTATTGTACTTAATGGTGTACATGCAAAGAAAGAGACATTGTGGTGAGATTTCATTGAATTGAAACCCCATGTTTCAGCTGCAGAAATTTGAATAGAATTGGAATATGGACAATGCAACTGCAATACAACTTCTTATGTTGCAGTTTCATTTCTCGACTACACGTTTCAATTGGCCGGTCAAACTATGGAGACGCAGAAATTAGAAATATATAAGCAGTCAGATAACGGTACACACATGTGCTCACACCAGCTAAGAAAATTAATTCATCCTACATCTACTCTCATATAATCGTTTATACAATAGTTTCGAAATCAATAGATTGAACAGAAATAATACTTAAATAAATAAAACATCATGTAAATGCGATCATTCTTGCAGACGTTAACATAAACTTTATGGCACCGGTATAGATTAGTACCCGTCAGTGTTAGCGCTAAAAGGCTTACTGTAAAAGTGGATATTTATTAAACAGATAGTTTATCAAGCTGAAAATATTTACTTGTCTTTCAGAGATAGTTGGGAAAAATATCACCATTAATATTGTTAAACTGAGTCCAATGCATTTTCTTCTCCTTAGATTTCATTTTAGAAAAGCAAGTCTTCACACATCAGTGATTTCCCAAGGTATTAACAGTTATGAAAGACTAGATACATACTGACTAAATCTAACATGTTTTGCGAGACTATATGAATTATTGGGCGATACAAAACATTGATTTCAATTACTAGCACGAACCAGAAACTGCGGACGGTGA
>NC_068982.1:112057674-112059507 GCF_001194135.2 Octopus bimaculoides
AAAAGGCCAATTTAACCTTCGTGATATAGGAACTAAGCACTTAAAAAGTTCGAACTAAATACTAGGATCTTTTATCTGAAATTTCATGTTCCGGTTTTTTCATCTCCATCATTACATCTGATAGATATACCTTCATTCACCAAATATGTTGTTATATAATGGATTTTTAAAACTACCTTTTGATATCTTAATAATTATTGTCCACTTTACAGCTTATGAATTGATACATACGTTTATATATAACGTATACGTACCAAGAAACTCTATTCTGGCACGCCTTGAAATATTTGCGGCATTGTTGTTTCTACACTCCCGAATACTTGAACATATACGTCCTAGAGACGTACTTCCAAGACACATAACATGTTCACAAGTATATTGTAATGTGCGTTCATTCTGGCGACTTGAATACATGCACAGATGTGCATGTGCGCGCACACACACTCACACGTGATAGTAGTCTCTCGTGGTCCGAAAAAGACGGTTCTGCAACTTCTTACTGAACAACTTGCACGAATGATTTGTTTATAGTGATCAAATGAATGTATTGCACTTTAGCTCACTCCCTCTATCAAATCGATGTTGCCTGAAGAGGTGCTCGGTGTACTACATTTCAGTATGTTGATCTACGATTACTTCGATAACATGAAGTTAAGTATTTCGCTCAAGAACACAACACACTATCCAGACCAGTAATTGGAACCAGTATCTGGCGACCGTGAGGGCAACAATCTTACCATAAGGCCATGTGCCCTTACACGCATACACATGCACACATAAACATATACAGACATTCATGCAAGGGTACAAAGAAAAGATCACTCAATAACTCATGTAAAGAATATATCTTTGTAGCGTAGCAATGAATGATATAGTCGCCATTTATCTACTACGTATATGTCATATGTGAAGTGGTTGTCATTATTATCACGTGGTACAGGTATATAAAAAAACAACAGCGCTGTTTACACATTTCACTCTAATGTTTCATGAAAAACATTATTCAATTAAATTTCTGTTATACCAACAATATTAATTATTATCCAACAATTTTAATTAGTAACCAATGGTAACTAAGATAACACTGTTTTTTCAAGATGGTGGTTAATGTTAAAGCAATTTAAGTGTCTTTAAATTAAAACTGACTAAAATATAATCATATTATCCTCCAGTAATTGGCGAAGATGAATATAATGATAGCCATGAAGATGTTTTTTATGTTGCTGTTGTTAATGATGGTGATGATGATGATAACAATAGTTATGATGGTAACAATAGTTATGATGATAATGATGAGGAGGGGAGAAAGAGGAGCATGATGATGATGCTACCACTGCTGATGATGACGAAATTGGTGATAATTATGATTATAATGATCATGAAAACAACGATGACAACCGCGATGATCATATCAGTAAAACAATTACATGGGGAAGTGCAATATACAGTGCAAATGACTTTCTAATGAGCACATGGATGCACGCTGCTACGTTTAGCAAATTGAACGACTAGATATAGTCTTCCGCATCATCTCACGAACTGGTGAAGATCCGTATATTTTTATACTTTAAGAAAATGAGAGATTACTCACCCTAACATAGGATGCCAGTCAATCTCAGTTGACCCTGTACCAGGTTGAGTCAAAAGTTTTTCAGATTTTCACTGATATTTTTGGCGACTTTTATCTCCATGTTATATCATTATCAGGATCTATTTTAAAACGGGAGCGCCAGTATTTTCTTAACGAAACACTAACGAAACACTTTGAAACTTGGGACACTGGTAGAATGTGTCATATAAAACATCTTTTACTCTTAGTCTTCTTAACAAAAA
>NC_068982.1:112059809-112062627 GCF_001194135.2 Octopus bimaculoides
AAATTATCGAAATAAGACAATTTTTTACATGAAATAAATTCGAATACAAAAATATTTTTCTGTTCTATAACACAAAATAGATAAGTATACGAAGTTTGAAAGTCTTTCCGTACCAAAAACACTACATAAAACATAAATGAAAACTGGCGCCCCCGTTTTAAAATAGATCCCATTATCATTATTATACTATTCATATCGAGTAATTTCATGTATACACACACACACACACACACACATACATGTATAATGTGCGTATATGTATATATGTGTCAGTGTGCATTAGTGTATATGTATGTTTCTCAGTATGCATGTGTGTATATGTGTGAACGGACATATATGCACACGGGTACATACAGAGATACATATTTATCCATATCTAATATATACCGACATTGAAAATGTGCAATACTTAAGGTGTAAAATACGTGACCTGTATATGGAAGTTAATGAAAGAGTTTATAACAATAGAAATTTACTCTCATTTCTTGATAATAACAAGTCTTGTTAATTACTTGTAATCATTGTTCATAATCATCGAACTAATAGTTAATGTAACCAGGAATGATATTGGACGAACAAGTAAATAATCTCCAAGCTTTTGGTAATGACAATCGATATGACCAATGAGAAAATTGTTGATATTGCTTACCACGAGGTATTAAAAGTCAAAGAATATATAAATGTGGTGTGACCGATAGCTGTCCACCCGCGCTCACTACATGTCTGCAATTTGGTTTACTTACTGGCCATACGAAGATGCATAGCTGTATGAAAGGTGGAAATTTAAAAATCGTTACATACCAAATGGCTTTTGAATGTGTAACATGTCCAGCAAAGAGCTGTGTTAAAACTACTTCTCTTTATATTTGAAACGCAGCGAAAACTTATTTTTTGCCGCTAAACTGTAGGATATTATGAACTGAGTAGGTGACAAGATACAACATTTAGTCTATCTTACATTTAATGGGCGAAACAAAGCAATATGCTAAGCAAACAAACATTTGAGCTTATCAAGAACTTTTGAAAATAGGATATGTTTAAACAGCCATATTATATTCTCACAGTGTTTTTATATTATATTCTCATTGTGTTTAATAAGGCCAGAGAGCTAGAAGTATTTGCTGACTATAACATCAACTAGAGAACATTGTATCCATCCAGATTAAAGTTAACATAGCTGAAGAGATTCTCAAAAGTTTCTGGCATAATGATTCTGGTGTTATGATCAACCTTTTCTCAATCTACGACTGATCTCGTTTACTAGAGTACTGTTTCCACCGTAGTCTCACCAATCAAAACAAAATGTTAAAGGAGGCGCGTTAGAGGACTATTTTAAATATAAATAAATAACATGAGTTCTCAATCAATGTAATAACCTCAAGTCATCCACTTTCTTCGATTGCGTTGAAAAGGTTATAACTTTTTTTACGAATAGATTAATGGATAAATAATCAGGCAGATACGCAGACAGACGAATAGATAGATAGACATATAGACACATAGATAGATAAATACTTATAGTTTGATAAGAAGACAGATAAAGAAATAGGAATTTAATGGATAAAAACCTAGGTACATAAATACATCTGTCTGTCTATTTCTCTCTCAACCAATCAGATAATTTACCAGTGTACATGTATATATATATATATGTGTGTGTGTGTGTATGTGTGTGTGTGTGAGTGTGTGTGGATGTGCAATGGCCCAGTGGTTATGGCATGGACTCGCGGTCACAGGATCGTGGATTCGACCCCCAAACCGGGCGTTGTGAGTGATTATTGAGTGAAAACACTTAAAGCTCCACGAAGCTCCACGAAGCTCCGGCAGTGGGTGGTGGTGAACCCTGCTGTACTCATTCACCACAACTTTCTCTCACTCTTACTTCCTGTTTCTCTTGTACCTGTATTTCAAAGGGCCACCCTTGTCACAGTCTGTCACGCTGAATCTCCCCAAGAACTACGGTAAGAGGTACACGTGTCTGTGGAATGCTCAGCCACTTGCACGTTTATTTCGCGAGTAGGCTGTTATGTAGATTGGATCAACTGGAACCCTCGTCGTCGTAACCGACGGAGTGTTGTTAGGTCTCTGTATGTATATAAATTAATATATATATATATATATATATATATATATATATATATATATATATGTATGCACGTATATCTACCTATCTATCTGTCTATCTGTCTATCTGTCAGTCAGCCTGCTTACCTAACAGTCTGTCTCCTTGTCAGTTTGCCCGTCTTTATCTTTAATAGACAGACAGACAGACAGATAGACAGATAGACAGACAGATAGATAGATAGATAAATAAATAGATAGATAGATAGATAGATAGATAGATAGATAGATAGATAGATAGATAGACAAGCAAAACAGGTGAATAGAAGGATATATACAGAGTGATACATCTACCAATGTAACGCAATTCCTTTAGAAAGAAATGTTCCCAATTATTATTGTTTTCTATTGTAAGAGCTATTCAAGCGTCAAAAAAGTCAAACATCATCAGGGGCTCTTCCTTCAGCTAGGCAACAATCAGTAGTACTATACTGATTTAATCAGCATTTGTCGGGAAAACAATAACGCTCTTCATTAGGAATTGTTTTTAGGAGTGACGATGGTAGGGAAACACTTCTTTCATTTACACAATTTGTCTATTTAATGCTATTCATTCCCGTACATTTTAGTATACATTGTAAATATATGCATATATCAATATATATATATATATATATATATATATATATATATATATATACACACATATGTATGTATGTATGTATGTATGTATGTATGTATGTATGTATGTATATAT
>NC_068982.1:112064158-112065336 GCF_001194135.2 Octopus bimaculoides
TGTGTGTGTGTGTGTGTGTGAGGGATTAAGAAAACTTATCATAAAGTATAAATTTATAATGGGAGTAAAGAATAAACGAAGGTTACTTTGTGATCAGAAACTACAGTTGATAATTTGATGTTATTTCGAGACATTAACTTCCATAAAAGCCTAGACGCTATATTTAGTGTGATTTTGCAGTATCATTCACCATAAAGGTCATGTTACCATGTGATGTTACTTTGTGTCATCAACTTCCAAAAAGGCTACAACTCTACTTGTCATTTATCATGTGGGCCACAAGACCATAATATCCAAAAATCCTGTGATGTGATCTTCTTGCAAAATCATGAAATGTAAATTACCATGAATATCACAAAATCGGGTGTCGTTATTGTTTGGCATTATCCACCATGAAGTTCAGAACTCCACTTGATATGTTTTACAGTATCACTGTATACTATAAAACATATCACGTGATATGTTTTATAGTATCACTTCACTCCGTGAAGGCCGTAAAAGTATGAACCTCTCTTTTAAAAACCACATATATTTAAGTTAGGTAAGCAGCTGCTGGTGTTGTTTGACCCCATGGCAGCTCTTACCGGGTGTTCAAAGCGTTCTGGCATGGTCATTTTCCCCTTAATTCCTTCATTTCAGAAAATGTATCCAGGAATAAATTCTGTAATGTGCCCTATTGTCTTTAAGAATTTTAGGTGTGTTTTAGAGGAATTTAACTTCTATTTTTAGCAGGTCGATGAACTACGTAGAGAGATTTATTCGTAGGCTCAGGAAGAAGTAAGCTGTAAAGGCGATACGTCCGTGAATGCGAGTCGAATCTTGATCGAAGCGGACCAGACATACCTGGCAGATTAAAAACCTGACGCATGGTTAGAATCTTTATATCATGAGACGTGTGGAGGCGCAATGGCCCAGTGGTTAGGGTAGCGGACTCGCGGTCAGAGGATCGCGGTTTCGATTCCCAGACCGGGCCTTCTGAGTGTTTATTGAGCGAAAACACCTAAAGCTCCATGAGGCTCCGGCAGGGAATGGTGGCGAACCCTGCTGTACTCTTTCACCACAACTTTCTCTCACTCTTACATCCTGTTTCTGTTGTGCCTGTATTTCACACTGTGTCGCGCTGAATATCTCTCGAGAACTACGTTAAGGGTACACGTGTCTGTGGAGTGCTCAGCCAC
>NC_068982.1:112066042-112069673 GCF_001194135.2 Octopus bimaculoides
AAAAAAAATTCACAAGAAAACAAAAAGCCACTACTTAGTGAATGAAATTTAAAAGAAGTAAAGTTTACTCCATCTATTGTAGTTTATAATAGTTTAAGTAGCTTAGCTCCCTCTCCATCAAGATGCATTTGACTCACTCATCTCTCATCCTCTCTTTATCCATAGTGAATACACTGACACAAGCCCCGCAGTAACTACTATATCCATTCCTCCCTACCCCCGTCAGAAGGTCGGTTTTCTGGATATCCGTCCTTGTTCAGGTTTTTCCCTACAGCCATTAATTTGGAGTTGTTCAAGAAGAACATCAGCTATATCGATCTGGCTGATCTCGGAGGAGGAGGGCTGCGAAGATAATAGGCAAAGTCCTTTCTCCAGACCAAACTGCTAATTAAAATAGTATAAAATAGTAGTTTGGATATGTGAGATAAAAAGAACAAAACCTCTGGAAGAGTATTAATGTCCTAATTATGTGGTTCTGCCAGTAGCTAATAACATGATCTAAGAGCAAAAGTAAAATAAGCAAATTAAGAAGGCGTTGTATGAGAAATTGGATGGGAACTCAGAAAGAAACATAAAAGACAATACTTAATCATAGCACGATCAAATCACGGTGACTATCACTAATAGAAAATGAATTACTTTCTGCTACGGTAGCACACACACTCTTTTTCAGGCCCAGTATTTATGGGAACCTGTGCGAATGGTTTTGTTTTGAGACATTTGTCTTTAATGATAGCAACGTTAGAATTACAGATCAGTAACTGGTAAAAATTTACTTGTTCTACAAGAAATAGTTCCTTAAGTTAAGTGTTGAAATTCAGTGCAGAGATTATTGGAGTTACATTGTGTGCTGTGGGTTGTTTGAAATTCATTTCATCCAATATCCTTGCCTATCTATCACTTTTATTAGAGATAACCTATGAAGTTGATCCTCTAATATACAGTTACTAATCCTTTCATTAGTTTAACTTCTAAATTGTTTATAAACTAGGAAAATTTATTTCAAAAAGTAATTTGTTTGAAGAAAAGACGGATAGATTAAATATAAAAACATAATGGAATTCAGAAAAGAAACGCAAATAATTAAATGAAATAGAAAAAAAAAGAAAGTCCAATAAATAAACACGACATAAACAAGCAAGGAAAAAATGAGTGAACAACGATGTTAACAAGATAGAGAAAAAGAGAGAAAGAAAAAACAGTGAGCTAGATAATCTTTAGTAAAACCTGTTCTTTGAAGACATGCTAATGGTAAAGAAGTATTAGTTTGTAATCTTAATGGCTGTGAAGAATTTTTGCATCACCAAATAATCACTTTCGATATCAATGATTTAGACGCTATTTGAATCAATAAAACAGATTTCAACCTTTCTAAATCTACTCTTTTCCTACTGTTCCTATATGGTTCCTTACCGAACTATCTACTGACATATCTATTGATGCTTCTATCATCCTGTTTTAGCCTTATATAATCGGATTAGGACGACGACGTCTATGATCATGTCAAAATATTTGTTTTCGGAAATAATTTAATCTTTTTATCAACTTGAAATAATAAGGAGGAAAACTGGTATTAGTAGTCCTTCTCTAGCTTACTGTCAGTGTAATGAACAATCAGTTGTTGTTTAGAATTAAAGCTAATTGGAATTGTTTTTCAAAAAATTCTCTTAGTTTAAGGAAGCAAGTCATGAATATTAATTAAGATGTTAAAACCTGTTTGAGGAAATATATAAATCATCTTATGTTAAATTGTTTTTTGACTTGGAATAAATACCTTGTATTAGAGATTAGAGACAGTGATATGTTATTATGAGCCACGTGTCTCTGGTAAGGGAAATAGCTTCAACCAGTAATTGAACCCATCCCACAGTCATAGCCTAGTAGATGTTTACATCTTGCTCTACGATGATTTCTACATCAGTTTACAATGATATATAATTTTAAATCGAGACACATAAGTACAAAGCAATACAATTACAGTCAATTGAATTGACACCTAGAATTTAGCTGGTATATAATTCATCGACTGTAGTGTTAAAAAATTCGAAGTTGGCTCCAGTAAAATTTGAACTCGAAATGCAAAAGATGGTAAGTAATTAAAATCGGCGTCATTTTCGTAATGTATGCAAGCGATTTTGTAGCGCACAGCCTTCAGTTTTCATATCAAATTTCGTGATCTAAATGAATGAGTATCAACAGAAACTGTACAATATCAGGTTAAGTGTTTAGCAGTATGAAAAGTTAGTGAATTGCTGATGGCTAGAGTTCTGGAGCACCAGTTCAAAGGTTATTGGCTGATATCTACTGCCCGTGTTTAGTTTTGTTTATGACCTGAACAATATATTTCACATTGTCAAAGATCCTCCCACAAAGTCATAGAAATAGGTAACTGATTAATCAGATGCAGAAACCACTAGCCCACGCCGTTTTGGTCCGTTACATAGGAGACCTGACTTTGTTTCTAACATTAAGTGCTTGTATGACCTGTATGGAAATACTTTATTACATATCAAATTTCTCATGTATAGAGTATCCACTGTTAGTTGGATATTATTCTAGGTTAACCAAAATAATACTAAACATTACATCTCTACATTTTGGTTACTGTGGTAGGTGTGTAAAACTTTCATAACGCCTCTGTTTGCGTCCATGACAAGCTGAGCATCTTTTTTTTTTCAAACAGAATAAACATAATCGAGTTCCTTTTTGACTGTACTCGATTTTGCTTACTCGTTATTCAGGATTAATGAAATAATAACCAGCAGAAATTTAATACAACTATAACCCTCCGCTGAACAAACTATTTTCTATTTACTAAAATTAATTTTAACTTGTAGATGTGGTACAGAGATATTACATCGATCTCAGTTTAGACGGGGCACAATACATGACAAATGAAAGGTTCCAGCAGATGCCTGTTAGACTTTCAGACAAGGGTTGATTCTGCCTCAATATTTGGCTAATGAGACTCATAAGCATTTGACTCAGCTACAATATATATTTAATGAGAGCGTCTGAGGTTGATTTGATGTCAGTTCATGCTTGTTGAGAGGTACAAACAGTTGACTCCGTCTCACTACACGCCTGATAGTACGTCAAAGTAGATTTAGGTGGGAAGTGAATTCAAAGCGTAGAACGACAAAACTAAATACCATGGCTTGTTGTTGTTACTGTTATTGCTGCTACTTATCGCCAGACAGCACTGATAGATTAGACATATAATTAAAATATTTGACCATCCCATTTTAGCTTCAGAAATAATGTATCTATAACTTCATAAAAACGATGCGTAATTTGGAGGCGACTTATCTGCTATGTCTAGCAGAACAAGTGACCACATAGGCGCTTCCTCAGCTTTTACTCGACATTTTACCGTTTCCCACTGCCATCCCATCGCCATCCCGCCACCTGTTATAGAAAAAAATTGAAGAAATCAATATTATACTTCATACTCGAGAATCCAACTACTTGTCGCTGACTTAATTAAATTTTTATTATTTAATACGAAACTAACTAATCGATTTAAAAATACTTTAAAATTACTCTTGAAACATTCAAATATGAAGTGTGTAGGTACATTCTGTGTGTTGTCAGTGTGCTAAGGAATAAACGCAACCAATATCCTTCTTTT
>NC_068982.1:112069758-112073275 GCF_001194135.2 Octopus bimaculoides
CAACATCGATTTTTAGTTATAATTTAATGACATGAAAAGAAACAGAATCATTTTTCAGTAATTTTCTATGAATATTAAGGAAAGAAAATTGAGATATTAGATGGTTAGTTACTAAACATGAAAAATGGTCATTGTATTTATTGCGTACACTCAAACGATAACCGTTCCGAAATAAGACTTTGCTATTTCATCACAAAATATGATTACATAAAATTAAGCAAATTCGAAGTTTCCGAGATATTTCTTTTTTTTTTTACAACATACGTTGACGAATCAAAAGACACTTTATTTAATTAGAAAGGTGATAGTATCTAGAAATAATATGATAAAAGAAAAGGAAGTTGATGTTCTTTGAATATAGATGATATTCTACCAGTAGATTACAAATTGACCTGTTCAAGGTTGTCGTTTGTTGCATATTTGCCAACAGAACTCTATCTTTCTCTCAATTATTGTATAACTATACAAGCAAATAACATTCAGCAGCAGGATTTAAATTTAAAATTATTTTCATATTACTTTTATCTCAATTTGTGGTGCGTATGATATATATGCATATATAGTTATAGAATTGAAGGTATGTTCTAATTTTGGACTTACACCTTAAGGCGGAAAAGTGTTGGTGCATAAAAGGAAAATACTTTTATAAACCTGTTGGGGGTGCTAACCTTAGTTAGAACGTTTTATGATAACATAATAGGGATTTGCTGCTCATTGATAAGAAATACTAGAATTTCTCTCAATTGACTTTCAATTAGAAACAAAGTAAGTTACTTTACCGTTATATGGCAATAATTATCATACCTACACGATAATTTCCCGTGCACGCGCCCAGGCGCATGCGTGCGAAAGCAGACACGAGTACTCACACACTGTTTTTCAATGTCTAATCCTTGTTGATATTTGAAACATAACCGACAAAGATATATTAGGATGACAATTCACAACTTAATAACGTATATACCGTTCTCAAATATAAATTATAGAACCAATTCGCAGCATTGTTACAGTCAGACTATAGTTGTTTTCTTCCTCCTATGAATTAAAATCTTGTCACGGCAAAGTTCCCAATCCTACAGACATTCTTCCGCCAATTCTCATATTCACATTCTGAATAGAAATATATTTATGAATGTTAATAGACATACTTATATGAGAGTTAAGACATTTTAGTAAAATTTCCAAGTGGTCCTCAATTTAAATAAACTTTATTAAAAGATTTGCAAAATATATGACAAGAATCAGTGGTGTCGTGAATGATTGTGTAAAAGTGTAAAACATTGGTTAATTTCCTTATCGGTGTTCTGATAACAAATTTATTTTGAGATCTTATCTGGTTTCACAGTGTATAGAATACTAGCAACGACAAAATACGTTAAGCTTCTGCACATACTTGCAAGAAGCCTGCATTGTCATCGATTGGTACTGCAGGCATCTCATTTAACAGTTTAATGGAAAATAGATCTTTGATGTATGGCGCAAAAAGAGAAACCATCAAGGGGTTGAGTTTCATCCCTTCTTAGTCCATTAGTTCGACGTCAGACTACAGCTGGCTGAATATTGTCACACACACACGTGCCAATAAATTAGTTACCGCCAATTACAACGTACGGTGTATAAAACAGTAACATTTAATCTCAGCTAAATTTAATATAATGTAAGAGAAAAAAAAATCACATTTAATTCCCTATAACTAGAATGAAATTATAAAATAAACATGTAACTATGGACAGGATAAATAATGAATTAGAAAACACAGGCAATTTTAATGTTTATATATGTTGGTTGGTAAATAAGAATGTATCTATTGTATATAACAGAAACACACACACACACACACACACACACACACACACACACACACACACACACACACACACACACACACACACACACACACACACACATACACACACACACACACACTCACTCACACACACGCACACACACAGAGGTGTGGGATAGATGCGTGTGTGTCTATCTGTGTGTGTACCTATACACATAGTCACTCACATACACACCCACACAGACTCATCTGCTCACGTATATAGGTACATGTATATATGTACATGTATACATACATACATATATATATATATATATATATATATATATATATATATATATATATACATACGTATATATACACACATACACACATACATATACATGTATACACACAAACACATACATACACGCACACACACATAAATATATGCAGATGAGCAGTCAAAAACACGCCCATGAAGACATGCTAAGATATACATGCACGCACACATAAACACAAACACACACACACATGCACATATGTAATTACGGACTAGTTGTGTTCCATAGAATTCTAATAACGTTGGTTATGATGTTTACAAAAACAAAACTCGCGACACCGTTCGTTGTATATCCATTACATGTATTAAAGAAAATATATACTAATAACAAAATATATTAACATGGCAAAAAAAAAATGCAGAAACACAAAAACAGTTTAACAAAATAATTATCTCACAAGCAAGAGAAAGACAGGAAGAATAATATATAATGTTTAGAGTAAAAATTTGTAAGGCAAGGGGAATAACTATATTTTTACTGATTAATATATTATTGAACTATTCAAGGGGGATAAGTTATTATTTTGCATATTGTAGATGAAAATATTGGTTTCTTTGAGTGCATTGTATAATTTTAGTGAAGAGAAATTCTACAAATATATATTAAAATATTCATGATTATCACATGAGTATTATTTTATTCTTACAGTGTAAGGAGCAAGCAAAGATTAAAACTGAAAATATTCTTTAGACAAGCTTTAGAGATATTCATTATATATTGTTTGTAGCATATGTTCCATTCGTGTGTCATGTAGAACGTGTGTTGCAAGGTGAGCAGATTTGCCTTGTGGTAATTTGTTAAACGTCCTCCCGTAAAGAAATTATTGTTTTCCTTTAATTATGCTTAGAAAGGTATTATGCTGACGAAAATTTTATTCGTTGGTGATAAAAAATTCTATTAAATTCTTTAATGACTACCGATTTCAAAAGCACTCTTCTAAGTTATCATCGGCAAAATGTATGTATGTACTTATGTATGAATATATGTCTTTGTGTGTATGTATGTATGTATGTATGTATGTATGTGTGTGTATATATACTACATATGTATGCATGTATACATATACACACATGCACATACACATATATATAAATTAATATATATATATATATATACACACCCAAACACATATGTGTGTGTGTGTGTGTGTGTGTGTTTGGGTGTGCGCACAAGTGTGTATGTGTGTTAAGCATTTGTGTGTGTTTGCGCCTGTGTGAGTGCACAGATATAAATTAAGGAGATTAATTGTGTAATATGAGGAGAGGAGATAATCTTATAAAGAGGCTAGCGCCTCTGTTTCACTCTATAACAATTCTGTTGTAAAGAGAGTATAGTGCATTTCTGAAAAGAGAAAATATGTAAATATAGTTTCGCCAGTATATATGTATGTATATATATATATATATAT
>NC_068982.1:112073810-112075322 GCF_001194135.2 Octopus bimaculoides
TCCCTCTCTCTCTCTCTCTCCCTCTCTCTCTCCCCTCTCTCCCTCTCCCTCTCTCTCTCGCGCTCTCTCCCTCTCCCTCTCTATCTTCCTCTCTCCCTCTATTTCATATGTAAATGTTTGCGTCTGTATATCTGTGTATCTGTGCATCTGATTGTGTGTTTGTGCGCGCGCGCGCGCATTTGTGTGAGTACACGCGCGTGCGCGTTTCCTTGTGTTAATGCCTAAGCATATATATGTTTCGAAATCACTCTCTGATATCAAACAAACTTGGTAGGGAACGTATATTTGTAATTACATTATTCCATTAAACTAATTGTATTACACTTCCTGAATACTGAATAGATTTATCAAAATAATAATAATAATAATTATAGCAACGACAGAAGCAACAAAAATAACAACAACAGCAATATCTAAAATAAATAAGGAAATAAATGCGTGATTCCGATAGCTTCTACTAAAATTGTTTAAACACTCTTTACTGTAAAATTCGGTAAGAAAATTATCATGATAGGAAATGTTTTAATAGCCTATAGGGGAGATAATTACTGAAAGAAATAATAACTGAAATAACTCAGGGACAGATGGGATTGTTGCGGAACAGAATTAACGTGAAATCTGAAATATAATTTTCATTGATGCCTTTAACAAATTAGCCTATCGAGAGATACGCATACTCGCGCATGCACGCAAACACACGCACATACACACGCACACATACATGCACACATACAGACACACACACAAACAGGTACACACACACAAATACACAGGTGTATAACAGGCCATTTTTACGTTCGCAGCTCTATCATGTTTATTGTTATTATTTAGTCCAAGTTCGCTGATGGTGTAATATGGATAAATTTTCTCTAAAGTCTGGTCCTACAACGCTCAATTTGGACGTTCACTACCGTGGCCGCCGACTGACCTAAGTTTCAAAAGGGGAAGAAGAGAGAGAAAGAATGAGAGAGAGAGAGAGAGAGAATGAGAGAGAGAGAGACAGACTGACAGACAGAAACAGAGAGAGAGAGAGGGGGAGGAAGGGAGGGAGAAGGAAAAAGAGGAGAGGGAGAGAAAGAATGAGAGAGGAGATAGAAGGATACTAAGAATGCTGGTGAGATTACACTATACAATGTATTGAGAATATGTTATTGATTTTATTTTTTTTTAAACCATGATCTATCTCTGGCACTCCGTCGCTTACGACGACGAGGGTTCCAGTTGATCCGACCAACGGAACAGCCTGCTCGTGAAATTAACGTGCAAGTGGCTGAACACTCCACAGACACGTGTACTCTTAACGTAATTCTCGGGGATATTCAGCGTGACACAGTGTGACAAGGCTGGCCCTTCGA
Source organism: Octopus bimaculoides (assembly GCF_001194135.2). Lineage (NCBI taxonomy): Eukaryota > Metazoa > Mollusca > Cephalopoda > Octopoda > Octopodidae > Octopus > Octopus bimaculoides. Next base: position 112,075,166 of record NC_068982.1, read on the forward strand.
ATTACAGGCACAACAGAAACAGGAAGTAAGAGAAAGTTGTGGTGGAAGAGTACAGCAGGGTTCACCACCATCCCCTGCCGGAGCCTCGTGGAGCTTTTAGGTGTTTTCGCTCAATAAACACTCACAATGCCCGGTCTGGGAATCGAAACCGCGATCC
>NC_068982.1:112075760-112078917 GCF_001194135.2 Octopus bimaculoides
ATCATCATCATCATCATCATCATCATCATCATCATCATCATCATCATCATCATCATCATCATCATCATCATCATAATCATCATCATCATCCTCATCCATCATCATCCTCATCCATCATCATCCTCATCATCGTCATTGACATCAGAAATTGCAAATCAAAGTGAGCTCGCTGGGGTTTGAACTGAGAATAGAAAGGGATGTAACTAAATAACATAAAATATATCTTTGCATGGGGCTGTATCGGTTCTGAAGTCCTCTATCTTGGTAGTTATCGTGATACAAACAAAAAAAAATTGGAGAACAAAATGCCTTTTTGCATTTAGTTTCCACAATTTACATTCTTATTCAAATCTCACTTGTTTGGAATCTGCGTTTCATTCCTCCAGTGACGATAAAATAAAGTAATATTGATGTACTGAAGTCGATATAATCGCCCTTCAACGACCTCCAGATAAAGAGCTTCTTAGAAATAAATACTACTTTTCAAATAAAGCAGGGAATTGGCAGTATCAGTTAACCAGGAGGCTGTACCTAGTTATGTGTTTGGTCTCGAGACTGACTCATGAAGACTGTTTATCTGGACTTTCAAATCGTTTAGGTGAGAGAAATTACAACGCTCTACGTTTCCGAAAGGACGCCAGTCTGTCGAAGGATTAATCACTAGCTACCATTTGTACTCACTCCAAGTTACCTAGACTGAAGCAACAAAAGATGAAGTGTCTTTTTCGAGGACAAACGTACTGCCAAATCCGAGAATAGCATTCACGATCTAACGAACGTTGAATTGAAGATTATGAAGACTAGGCCACTTTTCTTCTCTGCTTGTTGTCTGGAATCAAATGAAATACGTGTCAAGTACTGAGATCAATGTAAGCGACTTTTGCCATCATTCCAGTATAAAATTTAGACTCCACACAAAATTCTTCAGATAATATAGAGCTAGGAGTAAATTATCCTAATATCTGTCTAATATTTTAATGACGATAGGCAGGAAAATTGCTATTTCAGGGAGATATTACCCATCATTTCTAGCGGATGGAGTGATTATGTTGGAATAAAGAGAGAGATAGAGACAAAGAGAGAATGAAGTGAGGAGAGAGATAGACTGACTTCATCAGTGATTTTTGAGAGACAAAGAATGTGTAGAAAGTAAAGGAATGGAAAACAGACAACAACAACAGCAAAACCAACCACTTCGAAAGAATGAACATAACAAGAGACAATTAGAAGTGGAAGAAAAACGAGTGAGAAAGAGAGAGAGAAGAAGGAGGGAGAAATTTAAAAAGAATATACCGATGGGTGAAAGGAGGAGAAGATGAGGAGGAAATGCGTGCTTGCGATTGGTTGCTGTTAAAAAGGATCATTGGTGGTGTGTTAGATTTCAAAGGTAGACATATTGATTGGAAATGATTGTCAAAAATCTCACTACCTCCTCCTCATCTTCGTCTTCGTCCTCCTCCTCCGCTTTTTCGTTCTATATTTCTTCCACTTCTTCAATTTTATTTCTTTTCTCTTTCTCCTTTCTCCGTCTCCTCCCCCTCTCTTTTCTGTCTTTCTCAATGATAGTACTTCACAATCGAACCAAACATACATGCACACCTACTTACAGATGCACATGCAAACTTAGCTATACATACATATAGTTACAAGTATACACACAAATACACATACCAAATAATGTGTAGTTTTGATCGGGATTTAGCAGTTATTTCTACAAGAAGGACTGATCACACAGAAGTGCTTTCTTTGGCACCGATATTTAAATACTACAGAAGACAAATATCGTAACATATATGTATGTATATATATACATATATATATATATATATATATATTAACATTTTGGTTTATGTATGTATGTATGTATGTATGTATGCATGTATGTATGTATATGTGTGTATATATGTGTGTATGTGTGTGTGTGTGTGTGGATATAATAAAAGCTTGACTCAACTCCACGTGATTTAAAGTTTCGTGGGTGCATAGGACATATCCATCTTATCAGGTTCGAGGAACAGAGTGCGATATTTGAAAGGAACTGGAGATGCCTTCTATGTGTTTAGGTTTCTACATATAATAGAAATGCTTATATTCTTAAAAACTATAAAATCTCATCAATTTTTTTTAAATAGCTCAGCATGCTTCTACTTGTACTTTGGACAAGGCACTGTACATTCAATAAAGCAAATCGTTAGATGTTTTATTGGTACCTTCTAGTGTTATTTCGCGTGTTTTAGTTAAATCGTATTCTGCTGAAATTGCCTCTAAAGTAAATTAAAATGAGACATTAATAGCTTGTTATTATGTGACCAACCCATCTTTTTTTATTCAAATATAATGTATCAGGGACCATAACTTACGGGCCCTTTCGTTTTTAAGACTGAAGAATGTGATTTGTACAGTCAAGTACACATTTACTCTGAGGTATACTTCAACTGGGAAAAACAGAGTGAATGTATTACTATATACTGGTATATGTTAAGCGGGCACTTTACCTCCCGGAAATAGTAGCCAAATTTTATCAAAATTCGACCTTACAACTTCAAAAACAAATGACATTGCACAATGCATTATATCCAAATAAAAGATGAAATGGTTATTGTGAGAATGTCTTTCATCACAGATCTATTGTGTCAATAACAAGGAACAAACATTGAAACAAAAACGATTCTATGAGCAAAGATAAAATAAAGAAAACTGGATTAAATATAGTAAAATACAAATTTGCTAGTTAAGGCCAGATATTTATATGAGACAGAAATTAGATTGTAAATTATTCATGTCTCTTTTTCATAAGCATTTGTGGTGAAAACGAATTTTATTAAACCGAGAATCGAAGCCGACTAATCGACACAGAGCGTCTTGGGTCACTGTTTATGTTCTAGATCGCTTCTTTTCTATTGGTTATATGTTGATTGATAGATTCTCTACAGGATTAGAAGAAAATAAAATCGACGACATTCTCAGAGAGTGTCTAGTGTTGATAGACTTTCAACCTGGAAACTATTGATAACTCGCAGGAATCACTGTCTTGCAAGTGACACATGGAGGCATGTAAATGTTATCATCACGTTCTCGGAAATCGCTGATAAACAAGGACTGCTCTTAGACACACGTGCGCACACACGCATGCGTATATATATATATATATATATAC
>NC_068982.1:112079096-112081269 GCF_001194135.2 Octopus bimaculoides
ATATACAGTCAAAATTGTTGCGTGAAAAAGCATCCAAGCTCACGAAAGAAACATGAAAATGAAGACACAAAACAAAATAATAGACAGTAAAACATGTGAACAACAAAAAATGTTTTAATAAAAATGTTATAGAAAATTAGACACGAATGACATTTCTATAATTAGTTCAAAACCCACCTAAATTACTTCATCTTTTATTCTTCCGGTGTTGATAAAGTAATGTAGGAATTAAATACAGCGGAGGATATGAGACATCTCCCTAATTTCTGATTTTGTGCCTATTATTGTCGATGTTAGCTAGCTAGCCACAAAGGATCTATTTGCTTTTACCAACAATTTTGGCAAATAGAGTCTGTTAACTCTTTTCTGTTTATCAAGGTAAATGCAAAGAATCTTGTTGTTTCAATATAAAGAATAAACGGCAAGTAAGAGATGTCAATTAACTGGAGTTAGTGGTAATTAATATGAAATGGACAAAATACTATAAAATAAACATTTGATCAATTGCTTGGAACAAACAGGTAACAACTGAATCAGCTAGTATTAAAAAAACTGACTTAAATTTAAAATAACATTCCAAACGACTTTTCTTTGGAAAAGTAAAAAAAATTTTTAAACAAATACAAGAATTAATCTTAGATTTCGTGCGATAGCCACAGTATAGGAAATCCCAAAGAAATATATCTATCAAGTAGTACTTAGTAAGAAAGTAACATGCGAGAAAAACTTGACAGAAAAAAAACAGTATCTTAACAAAGCAAAAAATATATAAGACATAAAACATTGGAACTGATGGGGAAATATCAAAGAATAAAACATGTTTGGGAAAAATATTTAATGCTAAATAAACACTCCAAGGGGATAAAAAATGGATTGTACAGATAATTAAATGGAAATAAAATACATATAGTAGTAATTCCTGTAACAAGAAAAACTATAGTAGATTTCCAGTAAAATATCTGGAAGACAGTTTCTTGTCATAAAAAATGGGTTGATGTAAACAAAATAAACTAAAATGAAAATATTTAAAACCTCAGAATTTGTGTAAACGGAGCCAAAAAAATAAGTCAGTAACATGAAAATGCAATTAAAAGTTTTTCATCGTGGGTAATAAGAGATAGATGCTTATGTCTTCCTCATTTCCTAAATGGAGCTATTACCATCAAACATTATATAAATCTGAAATATCAATATAGTTAAGTCATGAAGCTCTTGTAGCATAAAACTAATAAGACGGAAAACGTTTGATATATCCAAATAAGTGTAGCAAAAGCTAAGTAGTGGGAGGGGCTCTTATTGGTAGGATTAATTACGGCAATTCATTGAAGTTGATATTCCGAGACATGTGTTGCAAAAGATTCAAGCTTCATGCACGTGTTCAGAATATTTCAGATTATTATTATTTTTGCGACATGTATGGCACGTAATGAATCAACAATGGTTGTCGGAACTCTACAAGACAAAGCTTTATTGAAGAAGAACGTTTTCTCTTATGACTCGGTTTCATGGAAATATTCTGCCAGGCACTTACCTGAAGCAGCAAAACTGAATTCAACAACTTGAAAGTAGAAAGATTTTTATAAACTACAATATATTAATAATATAGAGCTGTCACGGTAACAAATATATGACTGAAACACTATATTTTAAACCGTGATGCTTTCCAATTCATGATTATCACAAACTAACTGAATAGATGCGCGAAATTAACCAGTAACATCTAGAAATAAACTGCTACAAACAAGTGAAGAATATACGTATTTGATAAACAGTAGAGAACGACAGATAGAACAGGTCAATGTGAAATACTACAGGAAATATAAGTACCACATGAGAATGAAAATGATGATATATAAACTTAACGCTTAAATAAAATAGAATTTATAAACAGTAGCTATTATATGGTACACTGAAATTAGTTCTCAAGATCATATGATGTGGTAAGTATATAAGACGCTAGATGTCATCGGTTGTACATACCTAGATGTAAAGTATATACACAAGGATAATGGATAGGACACGCACATGCACAGCTTCGAACATCCAATAAAATACACATATACAATCGAGAGGAAGGCATCTTTATAGAAGATACTGTTTCTTTATAGTGATTCTAAAACACTACGATATATATATATATATATATATATATATATATATATATATATATATA
>NC_068982.1:112081389-112090644 GCF_001194135.2 Octopus bimaculoides
CACACACACACACACACACACACACACACACACACACACGTACATATATATTTTATACACCAACAAGACTACGTTTGTGACAACGAAAGAAGTAGATCTCAATATCGTCGGAAATATTGGACTAAACTTATTAAGCAATTCAGACACGGGGCATCTACATTCAGAATTCAGCGTTTCTCGACAACGTTTATTCAACACTTACTATCGTTCGTCAACTGTAACGTCAGATATATTAGATACGCTGGAAAATGCAGCCGTGGTAATAAGCTGATTAATAAGTGTGCTAGAGGCATAGATTCGCCGAAGGTTTACAAATATATCAGCAGCTCACTCAAAATGCTCATACAATAACATAAATATGCCAACAGTTACCACCAATAAATATTCCCACACGCACACACGCCTGCATGCACATACGCTTACTCACACACAGTACAAAGACATCAACAACTCAATCTATAAGGTACATACAAAGATAGGTATGCAAACTAATCCATTACATGCATTATCATACATAACAAGGCTTTTCTAACGATTATCAACATCCTAAAATTCATTCAAAGATAGTTCATTACCTGGTATGATATAACAGGACCTCTGCGAACTGTTTTTGAATAGTGTACGATATCTGGGGAGAACAACCTATCCCAAGTGGAAATAACAATGACGAAATAACAACGACGAAAATGATGTAGGTTATTTATAAGAATTCTTTGGTGGGAAATCAAGATGTATAATGTTGATGATATTTGGTTAAATCACTTGAAGAGTATACTGTTTTTTCACAGAATGTGAAAATGCCATTCGGGAAACGAATCTAAATACAAATCTGGTACTGACATGCTATATATACAAGAAGAACCTGATGAGAAGAACACTGAAATATCCTTTGTGTGTTCGCTTGAAATATATATATCCCAAGTAGAAGTGAAGCACTGTTATCTCTAGCAGACGAGGTGTCCAGTACTAGGGAGTGGCAGAAATAGCCCGAAACCAGAACTGGTCAGCTGGTCCTGTCGCTAGAAGGTGGTAGGGTTTCCTCTCCTGCTCGCAATTTATCGGATGCAGATGTGCATCGTTAACTAGCTAGAGGAGATGTCTTCGTGTGTTAAAAAAATCGCAGTAGAATCCGTTCGAACGGACAGCCATGTTAAAGTGGCTACGAATATTACTTGTCAGTACAAATATTGCATTGATCTCTTAAAGAGATTTTAGAACTAGCATTTTTGCTTATATATATATATATATATATGTATATATATATATATATATATATGCGAGTAAAAATAAATACAAAAAAAGGTGGATTTTTTTGTATGATTGTGTATAGAGGAATATATTATTTTGCTTAAAAGAGTATATATATATATACACACACATTCATATATCTAGGTGTGTATGCATGTGCATATATGTGTGTGTGTGTGTACTTTTGTGAATCACTTCTATTTATAACAAATAACAGAAAAGTCTTAAATGATGAAGAAGGGGAAAGTAGTTCCTAAATAATTAGCATGGCAATGGAACGAATACCGTATATCTAAAACAAATGAGTAAAAAAAACATGAAATTACAGAAACGTTAGTTATGTTAACCATTTCTCCATTATACCACATGTAAATGGAGTAAGTGGAATGATGTGCAATCACTTTATCTAGAGCGAGGTTATCATTAGTTATAACCACAGAAAAGCTCTTGAAAATAACCACCCATCGGTTGTTAAATGCTGTAATAGTTCCTTTGCAGTGTAATAAATTAACTCCTTTTCATTTACCAAATCCATAGATTTGGTAAAGTAGCTGTTATGTAAGTTTTATTATCCAACTGATTATAGTTTAAAAATAATCCCTATTTCTTCGATTCTTTTGATGTTCAAATATAACACAAAGGAGGCTTTTTGTTTTCACGTGTGTCATCATTATAGTTCCAACATTTCTTCCATTAGAAAGTGATTTTTCCCTCTGCATATTGCATGTTCATTTAGAGTTATAAAATAGGTAAGCCGATAGTGGGATTACAGAGATAAGATACTAACTTTGCGTGGAATTACGACGAAAACCTGGGTATTTTCAAATGATTTTCTAGCCTGAAGAATTACTTGAAGCTAAGAATATCAATCGTTTCTAATGAGATTTAAATGAAATACTATCAATGACTCATTGAATAGATATATTTCTTCTAATTATTTCAGATTTCTATCCAATCTATAGCAATGGAATAGCAAATACTGATATCAAATGTCTTAAAATATATAGCTCCCAGTTCAAATTCCACGCTAGCAGACTCTACATTTAAAAATATGTACTGAAGTTATGTGTGGTTAAGTTCAATAGATTTCATTGATTCTCTATAAATGGTGAAAGTATCAAAGTAAGCCTGTATTGTTTTCATAGCTTTCATTAGAACTGTTCAGTTGTGTTTCGGTTTCAAAAGAACAAGCAAGTCAAACGGTAGGATGTAGAATCCAGTGTATCAAAATATGAAAAATATAAATAAACTGATTCCCATGAGGTGGTGCCTTGCTAGATTTCCAATGAAGGCCAAATATCGCTGATATCATTAAGTTCCGCAATTCATTTCAAGCACCAAAATGGAAACATGGGTCGTTATTGCAGTGTCGTTATGTTGAAAATATGAACCGCCTGCAGATTTTAGCAGCAATTTCATTGATGAAATAAGAAATAGTAAGAAATACAGTTTGATAGATAAAGGGTCTTTCCATGCAAGGATAAAAATATCCTTCAACGTAGAAAGATAAGAAATGTTATAGCACTTCCTTTAAAATATTATAAATAGCATGGCGTTCACGTTACAACCCCCCCCCCCGAAAATAATAGCAAGAAATGGATGTACAATAGCAATTCTGAACGCTCCAATTTTGATTTACCAACAGAATTAAACATAGGATTACTGGCGTGGAATGGACATAAACCAATTTCTGTAACAAAGAGGTTTATGGTGCATCAATAAAAGTTGAGAAAATAATGGTACATGAAGAGAAAATTGTATTAAAAAGACAGGGGATTTTGTGAATAAAGATTGATGTAGAAATCATAAGATAAAGACATTGGGTATTCAATAGAGAAAGGAAAAAATAACATTTTTGTTAGTCTAATATATTTAAAGGAACAAGATGAAAAAAGAAAAGGAAAAAAAAAACGTCTGATAAAAACATAAGGTGTCAATATGAGTTAGGAGGCGGAAAAACTAATCCCGGAATAGCAACAGTAGTTGACTTGTTTCTTTACCATTAAGCGATGAATATTCATAGCTACACAGAGAAAAGTACTTTGTCTATAAATACTGTCCAAACGGAAGGCTGCTTGATGCAATCTTTAGTCAGATGACCTAAAAGTAGACCAGTGATAGTGGATCAATCGATCATTTAACTGTGTGGATGATGCTAAAGTAAAATATGGAAAATAAAATGTGATGTCTATTAAAAGGTGGAGTGTTAAGTTTAACAATAAAACTGACCAGCCTGTAAATGAAAAGAAAAGAATAAAGGAAGTGGAACACGCTGCATCATGGCACTATTCCGACGCCGAAGAAGACAGCTTGATAGAAATAGGAAAATGGAGAAGATTGTTCTTTATTTATTCAACAGTGCTAATGAATTACTTTTGACTATTTTCTTCAAAGATTCTGGCATGAATTGAGCATGAATTGAGTTAGATTTACACTCCCATATGCACATATAAGTGATTGTGTCTGTCTGTTTGTATGCGTGTATGTATTCAAGTGTGTGTATGCATGTATCAATGATGATGATGATGATGATGATGATGATGATGATGATGATGATGATGATGATGATGATGATGATGAGAATAATAATAATAATATTAATAATAATAATAATAATAATAATAATAATATTTTTTTTTCTTAAATACATGTTTTACCTGTGAATTTGCGTGTGTAAACTGGGAATGCATACAACGAGTTTCTCTGCCCTAGGTGTACGGAAAACACTCGGCGAGAATTGGAAGAAAATTTGAAGAAAGAAGAAAAAAAAACAACATAATAATAATAATAATAATAATAATAATAATAATAATAATAATAATAATAATAATAAACATAAGAGCACCACAGCAAACCACAGCACATACCCAAGGCGCACAGAGCTGCGCTCGGTAGTGAAGTGAAAGCACGTTATAAAAATAAAACTACTGAATAATAATAATAATAATAATAACTGACCTAAAAAATATACAAAAATGAGACAGACCTAGATTCTCTAATCCAAGCTGTAAGAATATTCAGTAAAGAATGCAGTTTGGGCTAAATAAGTTTGAAGTACTAACTATGAAGAGAGGCCGAAAGATAAAGTCTGATGGCATAGAATTATCACAAGACAACATCGTGCGATTGCTATGGAATAATGAGGGATATAAATACTCTGGAGTACTGCAGTATGGTAAGATAATGGAAAGAGAAATGAAAGAGAAAGTCACTAAAGTCATTAAAGACTGCAAAAAGAGAATTAGGAAGGTGCTCAAAATAAACTTAAAAGGAGGAAGCATCATTAAAGTCATAAATACGTGGGCAGTGACAGTATTGAGATAGTTTTCCCTTTTTTTGAAATGGGCAAAGAACGAGCTGCAGAACGTAGCTAGAAGAACCAGAAAGCTGCCAACAACGCACAATGCACTCCATGCGAAAAGTAACACCGACCGACACTATCCGCCAAGGGAAGGTGATACTGGGTTGCTAAACGCGAAATGCACTGTTGGAAGTACGATACTGGGCCTGAAAGAATGAAAGAATACTTTCAGCAGCCAGAGATACCAGAAGACTGACTGAAACAGTGGTAGAATTCAAAGAGAAAAGGAAGAACAACAGAATGAACAAATGAGAAGAGATGGAACTGCATGGGCAATTCATGCAACAAATCGAAAATTTTGGAAGTGAAGGCCGCTGTCTTTGGTTGATTGACGGGTGTTTGAAACGAAAAACAAACATGAACTATAATTGCTCAGGAACAAGCTCTTAGAACAAATCTAATCAATGCAAAGATCGACAAAACTCAGTCAGACAGCAAACGTAGAATCCACAGAAAAAGAGACGAGAGTATTAATTACATTTTAAATGAGTGCAGTATACCAGAACAAGCGTAGACATAACTGTATAGGCAAAAGAGGGCATTTAGATGTTTACCGAGTGTGTGATATGAACACAAAAAAGAAGCTATGATAGAAAATGAGAATTGCAAAACCTAATGGGACTTAGCCATAAAGACTGACCACACTATTGAGGCAAGAAGACTAGACATGATCATAGAGAAGAAAATGAACCCTGCGAAATCATAGATTTTGTAGGTTCTTACAATTGCAGAGTCGATACCAAATAAATGGAAAAAATTGAGAAGTATCAGGATCTAGCCAGAAAGCCGAGGAGATTGGAAGACCACAACAATTATTCCTATAGTAATGGGCGCATTTAGCACACTACCCAAAATGCTACCTAAAAGACTGAAAGAAATTGGAATTGAAACTCGCATTGTCGACCTGCAGAAAAATACCCTCCTATATTCTGCATGAACCCAAAGAAAAATTTTGAGATTTGAGGAGACTTATCACCAAACCTCAAGATGAAATACGAACTAACTAAATTAGCACTAGCGTGATAATAACAACAACAACAACAACAACAATCAAGCAGTGGCTCTCAGGACTTTCGATCTTAACTGATTGGAAGTGCTATCATGTACATGTTATGTCTTGGTATAAAAGATGGGCTACAGCAAATATTCTGCTCAATACTACAGATTTTTTTAATCGAGAGCTCTTAGTAGTAAAATGGAAATAATAACAGATTTCCTCATAGTTGCATTGAGAAATGTTTGGAAATGCATAAAATGTCTCAAGTCATTGATAATTTTCTGTCGAATAGTATGAAGCGATGGAAAACAACACTTATTCAGAGACAGGTAATACGAACGATAGTGACACCCACATAATCCGTAGTATTTTTTATCACCACTACTACATTTCTATTTTACACGACTCTCATTCCTATAAGTGAGCTTTTGAATGGGTACAGAGTGAGAAAACCATCATTTACATGGATCATCTAAAGCTTTTCACGAAAGATGATCAACAACTGGAATGACAGTGCCGCTATTTGATTGGAGTTCGGCCTTAGTAGATTTGTTAAAGTTACATTGTTCAAGGAAAAAAAAAAACACCTGAAAACGAACAAAATACAGACAGACAAATCTGCCATCATTAAGGAATTAAATCGCGAAAAAAATTACAAATATTTAGGTGTATGTGAAGTGGATGGTTTTCCAAAACTCACAAATGCACGATAAAATTTAGAAAGAATGCTATCTGGAGTTAGAGCTATCCTAAAGAACTAACTTAATGCGAAAACCAAGATTGATGCAGTCACTACCTTGGCTATACGTGTTGTGGCCTACATCTTTAACATCATAAAACGTCCCATCATTGATACCAGTAAAACTGATAAAAAAAATATGGAAGCTCCACACCATGCACCCTATGCAGCGCTCAAAGACAGAAGCAGATAAACTATACTAACCACGGAAGGATGGGAGACGTGGACTGATGATGCAGTTGCAACTGTCTTTAAAGACAGTAACTATAGAAGTAGACACCTATCTAAAGAATATTAATGACTGGATACTTAAACCAACTGTAAATATGGAAGTTCAAAGAAAAACAAATTCTCAATATCAAAAGAAGCAAAGAGGTATATACAGGAATTAAAGATCACCGAGGCTGAAATGTATCTAGATGAAACAGAAAAGCTCATTGTAAAACAGATACAAATATAAGCCAATGCAAAAAGAATTCCAGCACTTCGAAATACATGCAAAAGTAAGGCGTTGCATGTCAATTATCCTACAAGGGCCAGAGATATTGATAAATATGACCCATCAATGATTGGCTGCATCTGGGTTTATATCAGAAACAGAGGACTTCATTATAGCAGCTCAAGATCAGTGTTTGTTCACTAGCAACTACCAAGCAAGCATTCTTAAAAGTGGTGTAGACCATGCCTGTTTTTGTCGCGCACCCAGAAAAAAAATTGACAACCTTGTCTCTGCATGCTCAATGTTAGCCTCAAAATAATATATTAAACACCATGATAGATTTGGTTAGCATTTGCACTATATTATATACTGTAAATCTGGACCACCGTATGACATTAACTGGTGGAAACATGAACCGGCCAAAGTAGTGAAAAGCATCACCGTTCTTTGGTACTTTCCTATATAAACTGATCATGTTATACATATCAATACACCAGATATTGAGGTAAAAAATCACGGGTTGGTGTCCCAAGAGTGCAGTAAGCTCACTGGGAACGAGAGACCCCTGGTCTTTGCCAAAGCATCCCTCTGGGAGAAGGGTACTTTGTATATAAAACTGCCTGCTGCTCTACTGAGCCGGATATCTTGCTCCCTGTTTGTCTCTGGGCATCTTGGTATTGCTAGTAAGAGTCGCTATGGTATTGTGCAAGCCGAACTGGAGTTAAAATCATTGGACGAGCATTGCTGACGCTTAACACTTAACATCGTGTGTTTTTGATGTTTGAAGTCTAGTGGCGATGGTCATGCCTGTCTAACGAGTAGGCAGCCATCACGCATATGTATGTATGTATGTATGTATGTATGTATGTATGTATGTATGTATGTATGAATGCATGAATGGCGTGTATGTATATAATATATATATATATATATATATGAACACGCACGTAACAAAACAGGAGCATGTCTATAGACATTTAGGATAGTTTTTCAACAAAAATGGCTAGGTATCCTTTGGCATCATTACATACTTCTATACACATATCTTTATAACTATACACAGTATGTCTTCTAATATTGATGCACATACAATGAGACAACATTAACACAAGCTGTTTATATAATCGTTTTGTTTTTCACCTTGCAAAAGCCAGGAATAAAAACGTAGCCAACACAATTTAGTTTCTTCTGACATGAAAAGAAATGACCTCTGAGATAATATAATACTAAACTCCATTATTTGTCAAACTATCAACATTTTACTTCTGCAGTGTTGTATTTATTTGTTCGTTACTTGTTTAATTTTACGGAGAAGTTTACTTAATGGTAAGCTTCTGAAAAATAATTCTTAACTTGCATGAAGTCTTGTTTCTTTGCAACATGTTAATCTTTATAGGAAAACATATTGCAATGGCAAAAGTGGCACGTCTTGAAAAGTATTGTAAAAAGAGTTGGTTGTGTTTCATACTATCTCTATATTGCATTCTGCTGTAGATAAAGAGAACCATTAAGCAAAGTTTATTGCTGAACAACGCAGACATTTCATAAACTTCTTAAATACATGTGTACGAGGAAGAGTCACATGAGTTTAGATATAACAAATATGACAAGAATCAATGCCATAATAAAATGTACGCTAGCATTATAATAAAGTCAGAAATTTACGTATTGACAGGTTCATATAAAATTCTAATTTTCCATTGACGACTTTCTTGTCTACATCTTAAATTTTGTGGGAAAAAATATCCGTAACGGCATATGCAGCATACCCTGAAATAAACTGTGTAGAATATGAGCTAAAGGTAAAATATATACGGGGACACTCGACTCGCTATAAATATCAACCAAATCTTTTTCCAATTGCATTCTACTGGCCTAAGAAGAGAGAAAAACACATTAGACAATGTAGTTTTAGATAAGCTATAACCAAAGGAAAGATAGGATATTCATGAGAGGAGTATGTTTGGAGCATGAGTGGTGCATGCTTGGTAAAAGCCATCTAGTAAGTTTGTTATTAGGTTTTATCTATAACCAATTTGTTATTAGGTTTTATTTATAACCAATTTGATCAGTAACGTTTAACCTACAAAAAATAAATGATTTCAAATTTTGGCACAAGGTCAGCAATTTCGGAGGAGGGGATAAGTCGATTACATCAATGCCAGTGTTCAACTGGTACTTATTTTAGCGGCCCTGAAAATATGAAAGGAAAAGTTGACCCCGGTAGCATTTGAACTCAGAATGTGAAGTAGGAAGAAATGCCGCTAAGCATTTTCTCTGGCGCGCTAACGGTTCTGCCAGTGTGTTTATGCATATATGTATATATTTATGAACATCTTTTCAGAATCATCTATGTATATATATATATATATATATATATATATATATATATATATTTGGCAGGAGTGGCAACAAAAGAAAGAAAGAGACCTCGATATTATGCAAATAGAGGAATGTATCTGTAAAAATAT
>NC_068982.1:112092468-112093373 GCF_001194135.2 Octopus bimaculoides
ATTGAATTATACATTCTGTTCTTTTACTGATTTCACTGAATGGACAGTAGTTATTGTGGGACACTAACCATTCTGTCAATTCTCTGCATAATTAAATCAACAGGGAGTAAATAAGAACATTCTGGTATTCATTGCCGAGTGCAATTACTACAGGAGCACAAAGTCGTAAAAATTATTTTATAACCAGAAAAATGCGATTACATTTTACTGTTCTAAAATAAGTTTTATTGAATAATAAAAAAAAAAACCCACAAAAATTGGAGTGCCTCATCGAATTCTAAATTTTATCTATCTATCTGTCAACTGATCCTTCTAAAGAGTTTACACTTATAATTTGTAAGAGAATATTTCAGGTATAAAACTCCTTCACGAAGATAAATTGCTGGGTGGTGGCGGGTCCTGTCAGAAACATTGTCTGCAAGCTGCATATCTGCATCAAAAATTTCACACTCGCACTTCTACTAGTAAAAGAAAATTAGATAAATGATATAATCATGACATCACACTCGTTAATAAAACTGCTAAACTTGAATATTATGAAGGCTATCCTTATCAATAGCCTAATCTCATCTAAAAACTATAAACTCGAGCTGCATGGACTTGATTGTCTATCGTAGCAACATCATACTGCGCATGTCACAACTCCAACTTCATCCAACATATCTGGGCATTACGTAGCTGTCCATCACCATCATTCGCGTCCTCTTAATAAAGAGGTTTTAAATTTCAGATATCGGAATATATAGTAACACTTGTAACGTGTTAATTTGACTTACTCTCTGTTTGCACACGCTTATTTTCCTATTTGCATTCTAATAGCTTATTCACATTATTCACATAATTTGAACAACTCAAACTTATTATACTACAGTACGATATATGTATGTATATATATATATATATAT
>NC_068982.1:112093558-112095015 GCF_001194135.2 Octopus bimaculoides
GTACCGTTCCAATGCAGTAGACTGGGGAAATTGGTAGAGCATCAGATCAGCTACTTTGTGATACTTGTTTCGGCTCTTTGTGTTCCGAGTTCGATCAGTTTCACACCACAATCAAACCCATGTGTAATCTTAGTGGTGTTCACTCTGATATGAATGATAGTGAGCAGATATTCGTTTGAGGATAACCTACTCTCTTTTTTCCCTTTGCATCACCGGCTGAACTGCCATTCTAATCTACCGTTAAAAATATAAACATATCACACACAGAGAATACACGTAGACAGACACATACACACACATGCATCTAAATTCATTATTTTGGTTTTGTGAAATTTATATGATATATATATAAACATTGTTTTGCTTTGTATGCATCATGCAATATGTAGTGAAATGAAGATAAGAGATTTTGCTTCTGACGCCACAAATTTATTTATTTATGCGCCCTTTTAAAGCTTAGCCAGGCTCATGGGCCCGGTTTCCTTGTTTCTATGGCGTATGTGTTCCCCGCAGCTGGACGGGACGCCAGTGCTTTGCAGCGTTACTCAAGAAACAAGAAGAAAGAGTGAGAGAAAGTTGGAGCGAAAGAGTACAATAGGGGTCGCCACCACCCCCTGCCGGAGCCTCGTGGAGCTTCAGGTGTTTTTCGTTCAATAAACACACACAACGCCCGGTCTGGGAATCGAAACCACGATCCTTCGACCACGAATCTGCTGCCTTAACCACTGGGACATTGCGCCTCCACGACGCCACAGATACATATATCATATATCATATATTGTATAAGACTGCTGAACAAATGAATGTGGTACAAAATTTATGTTATTTCGGAAACCAACCAAATCTCGTTGATTTATCATCTTTTGAGATATTTATAAATAGTTTTAGTTACTTATTTTTACGGTATTTTCTTGTTTCGAATATTTGAACAATAGTTAACGTGAAATTCGTGTTAACGTTTTTCAGAAACTTCAAATTCTAACAAAATATACTATTTTTGTGTATTCAGTATTTTCTCTTTATGGCTAAAAACGTTCAGCGACACATACACTCAGAGACACATACATCCACATACACTCAGACACACTGACTGACACTCGCAAACTAGAAACAATGATACAATGTCTTCAGTTTAAATAAACATATAATCTACGGTATGGTATTTATAACATTTTAATTTGGAGGAATTGTCCCAATACGCAATTATTCTTACATATAAGAAACATACAAACATACATAGGTGTGTATACAGATATGAATGTACACAAACATACACAAACACACACACACATACACAAACACACACACACACATACACAAACACACACACACACACACATCGCACGTGCATATATGTGCGCGCACGTATGAATTTATGTATGTGTATATGTATGTATTTATATGTATGTATATATATATATATATATATATATATATATATATATATATATATATAT
>NC_068982.1:112095078-112098906 GCF_001194135.2 Octopus bimaculoides
TGTGTGTGTATATATATATATATATATATAGATAGATAGATAGATGGATAGATAGATAGATAGATAGATATACATATATATATACATACATATATATATATGTATGTATGTGTGTATATATATATATGTATGTGCGTATGGGTCTATGCTGGTGTCCGTGTGTCCGTGTGTTTATATGCACATACGAAAATATGCGCATAATATATCCACAAAGCCAATATGGACAAAAAGATCAGCATGACGGTAGACTTAATGTGTTTCTTGCTTCTTGGAGTCTACTTCATTCTTCAGAAAAAAAATCCAAGGTTATGGAATTACTCATGCAAACACATTCAATCAGGTGGCCTTAGAAATCATTTCTTTTCATATAATAAGTAGAACCTTTGCTACTCCTGTCTTTACCAGATTTCAGTCTTTATATTATTTTCTTAATTCTAAAGCATTTAAGAATCATTACTTTCCCAATGCTATATGAAAGACATGCATAAGCACTTACGCACACATAAAATATACAAATGCACATGTGCACTCTGTAAAAAGGAATATTTTTTTCGGTGTGTGGTGGGAGGTATCTCTGGTGCTTTTCTCAATCTTACTTTATCATATTTATCTAGCACCCACACCAGACTCACACTTACACACATAAATATAAATATAAAACTACACACAAACACGCACGCACACAATCATAGGCTTATCTTTTTATATATGTATCCATGTCATCTGTAAAGTATATCTATCTATCAATCTGTGTGCACGAATACATACGTGTATATTTATAATCTCTATCCATATTTATATGTGTGTGTGTGTGTGTGTGTGTGTTATGTGTGCGTCTACGTGTATATGAGATCAATCGATAATCAATGATTCATCTGCCCTATCGAAGTTATCCCTGAAAAGCAGGCCGATGTAGGTAGATTATCTGACAGCTATATAAATTGAGGCCATGAGAATATATTGCTCTTGCTAGAAAAAACTCAACATTTTCAGTGGATTACATCGTTTCATCAATAGATTGGATGCCGAATACTGCAACCACGAGACTATTTTGCTTCTACGCTCTCTCAAAATTAGCAGTTCACTTATACATACACATATATATTAATCATCTGAGCCCGTAACATCGGTTTACCGGTAGATGGCTTATTTTTCTCTATACCGTAGCACCGGTGGAGTGCTAGGTATATCGTAAAATAAGGTTCAGAAGATCAGGGCTCAAAGGGTTAATGATAAAAAAAAACAAATATATGGAAACACAAGAATAAATTTATTCTTATTATGTCCAAATAGAATAAAGTAGGAATGCTTTTGATGTTTCGGACATTGGTACTTCATCAGAAAGAAACAATGTATTGAAAGGAGAGAAAATAAACAGAACGCAAAAGCGGGAAGGAGAAAGGAAACGAACATAAAATACGAGCTGAATGGATTCAGATACATGTACTTACAGACACACACACACGCACAGGCACTCACACACGCACGCAAGCTAGTACGCACGCACAGGTACACACACACGCACGCAAGCTAGTACGCACGCACAGGTACACACACACGCACGCAAGCTAGTACGCACGCACAGGCACACACACACAGTTATTTAAAATAGCTAAATGAGTGTAATAATTAAAATGAATTCGATTTATATATGAGTTTTACATATTTATATTTGACTTTCACAAATATTTTGTAGGTCAGAAAATACGACCAAGAATCTCAAATCTATCATATTCCGAGTAAATGTTACCGATTACATTAAATACCACTTATCGTCTTCAAAGAAGGCGTTATGTGTTTTACAAGGAAGACTTGTTCCCATATTCTGAATAACAAGCTTTAAATAGCTGTTCATCATAACTTATTTACATCTTCATTCTACAGTACAATAACACATATCTGCTTACACGTATACTCCAGACTAGAGTTCTGCATACAATTGCACTCCGAAGTAGATAACACATGCATATCAGTTATGCTACTGCTACCAGAAAGGCCGTTTAGATTTATTAACAAGAGAAATGAGCCAACGAGGAAGCTCCATCTGGCTGTTTGACCTTCTAGAATTAGATGTCTTAAAAGAAAAAGACATTAATATTGTTGTCGAAGTTGCACTGTTCTTATAAACAAGTGATAGTCAGGATTAGAACACCTTTGATCATAGCGCCGTCCAATAAGAGCTTACTTGCGGCTAAACAACGATTAAAATTAAGAATATTGAAACGAGCCATAAAATGGAGTTTTTCGTGGTCTATCTTTGTATAAGAATTAGGAACCAAATCTCCCTCAAAATCACAATATGTCGTCTTAAATGATAAATAGAAATGTAGTCGTTGATATATAGAATGTCTTTGTCCATAGGTATGACTGATCACAGCTGACTTGTTATTAAAATAAGAACAAGAAACATATCATCATCAACAATATCGAGAATAAAAACAATAAATGGAAAGAATATGATATATCAATACAATATTGTATCAGGAACTCTGAATTTTGAAACTTTCACATACTAAGGTTAAACTCTAGGTCAACCGTATTTAAACAAAACCTTAATCAAAAGTTGTACAGTGTGTCTAGAGCCATACTACCTACTGTTTACTTCTTTTTTAAGACGGTGGTGTGTCTGAATTGAGAGAGATTTGGTTGCTATTCCTTCAAAGTTTGATGACCATGTATACCTCCGTTCTTATACAGTATAGTTTCTTAACTCCAGATGAACTAAGAATGAAAGATACTCCAACTGTGGCCATCCTACCTTTGTCTACAACATAGTGTATGCTGGCTAGCAATCCTTGATATAGGGGAAATACCTGCCTCAATCTTCAAAGGAAATTTTAAGGTTCCGAGAGAATTAATTGTTTTCCAGCAGAAAACTCTACCTTCGGATGAGAACTACTTAATAATTTTTCTCAGTGCTTTGCTAGATATATATTTTCTCAATGTTGGTTTTAGGCAGGTTTATTTTGAATAAATAATTACATACTGAAAGAGCCATTTTAATCTCATCCAAACGAAGAAAAACTTTTGATTTAACATTTAGTTATTTCAGGAGGTGTTAAACTTTTCGTCGCGAAGCTGAGCTGTAATCATAGACATAGTTTCTTTACAAGCAGTGAATTATGATAGTAGCAAGGTCACGGTGATTTGACGGAAATTTAAGCACCTCGCGTTATAAATGTTAAGTGAATTTAATAGTTTTTGTTTGTTTATTTATGGCCTAAAATGGCTGTAATTGGTTTACTGTAAACAGGCAGTCTTATATCAATACACTGTCTTTCACTTGCAAGGCACTAAATTGTATAGTAAACGAGAATTTTTCTTTAAGATCAAGACGATAGAATATATTCTGAGGATGATTTGACTGCTATAATTAGTATGTCGTAAGATCACGTAGAGCATCATATTCAGAGTGTATAACTTTTCTTGATATTATTTACCTTATCAGCATTACAAATGTCATTGTTATTTACAATGGTGGCCATTGTTGTCTGTTTGGATGCTGTGATGTGTGCAGAAGTGTTAAGTCTTATCGGTTATTCATCCTAGTCTCAGTTCTATCTGTCACCAGTTCACTCTTTTTCATTGATTCCTGGTTAATTACTAATGTATATCACGTCGTTGCAACTCCATAATCAAAACACACACACACACACACACACACACACACACACACACACACAAACACACACACACGCACACATGCAGACACACAACACACAAACATATACGCATGCGCAAACACAGAGATAGACACGGACACAGACACAGAGACACACAGATACAAACACATACACACATATAAGCCATATACATATATATATATAT
>NC_068982.1:112099107-112099684 GCF_001194135.2 Octopus bimaculoides
ATATATATATATATATATATATATATATGCCTACACATATCAATGTGTGTGTATATACATACATGTATGTATATATGTGTGCATATATACTGAGTGCACATATGTCTGCATGTTGAAACTAAAGAAACATACAGGAACACACAGAAAAAGTGTCATAATAGATAATAGCCAACGTTAAATAACCGAAGACACTTCTAAAGCCACTAGACCGAATTTATAGCTGGTGACTTTGAGAACTGAATGCTATCTTCATGATAACTGTATATGAAATACACCTAAAAATATATTGCTGTCAATTTCGATAAATTGCTGTAGTGAAACGTTCAACAAAATGCATATAGTTTCAACAATATTCATAATTTATTTCACACACATACACAGACGCACACAGACACAGACACAGACACACACAGGCACGTTCACATATAGAATCACACACATACACACTGACTGAAGAAAATGTCATCTATCTCTAATACATTAACATCTTCGCATCGCCGATGCAATACTAAAACTTTCTGTGTCCCTCTGCTCCGCTAGAAAATGTTTCAGATCACAAAGACTATATGTGCATATA
>NC_068982.1:112099912-112103761 GCF_001194135.2 Octopus bimaculoides
ACACATACATATCTGTATCGCTTATAAATCTCGTTGAAGAAAGAACTTAATGTACTATAGATGCAGCGCTGGTAATTATCTACCTAACTAGGTGAAGCTCTACAACTGTACGAATGTTTCAGTACATTGTTGTATATAACAACAGACTTTGTTGATATAAAATATGTGTAGAAGAATACAAATGATAGACAAACTTGGCAGTATGTGTACTGACATTAAGCTAATCCTAGAGTAGGTGTTATTTAACTTTATCTAAATCTTATCTATTACAATACTACTTGGCACCTTAACTTTAATCAAACTCATGAACGTACTTCTCTCTCTCTCTCTCTCTCTCTCTCTCTCTCTTTCTCTCTCTCTCTTAACCTCTCACTACGTGGTTATCACCTTTAAATACTGTTCTGGTTCCATCTTGTTCAGTTTGTCCACTGAAGAAACAAGAACTTCATTGAAACAATTATGCTGTGGTAAGACATCAAAAGTCAGCACTTACGTAATCTCTGGATCTGTAAAAAATAATGGCTATATATCTCTTAAATACCATTTTAGTGACTTTATGTTATCAAAAATCACCACTGCACCATAATCCTTCGAAACATGAACGGTGCTCTTCTACAGCTGTTACAGTCGATCCAAATGCTAGGTCTTACTATCTTGGAAGACCTTTCCAGGAGAAAGCACATCGACTTTAAAATATCGAAGATCACGACTCAAAGAATAGTCTTCCTCTCCACGACTAGAAAATATTTAATTCCCAAACAGCAGCTTACATTCTACAAGACTCAAGTGAGGTCCCTTATGAAAAACATTCCATCACAGGCACGCTGTCACCTTCCTCTATTTTATCTACAGCTAATAAAATGGCCTTTGCTCCTTGAAGCCGGCTAATGTCGTACCTATTTAGGCACCAACGTCTCATCACTTCATCTTTTATCACCCTTGTGGCATCCAACCCTTACTCCCCTATCTCGTACTTACGACTATGCCAAACCCTTACTCCCCAGAGCGCCGGTGTTTTGGACTCACTTCTCTGATCTTCTCCATTTTTATGGTACTGACCTGCAACATTTTAAACAGAACATTAACGGCATCGACATCACTGGTCTTAGACAGCTTGAGGGGTCCATAGACACTGCTATTTCCTTTAGACATAGCAAGTAAAAAATGTAGGATATACAGGATCAAGTAAACTTAAATACATTCATCGAATAAAATAAGCAACTCGTTATTGTTGGGACACCTTTGAGTAAAGACCATTCAACCATAACTGATTATCAGCGAAAACCTAATCATGCGAGTTCATGCGGTATATTCAACATGCTCACTCTACCTGCTAAAAATAGCCGTCAAAAATGTTCAAAGTACAACCCATCTTCTTGAAAAGTTGATAAACACATTGGCTATGTGTTTTGGAAAATAAGAGATGTTTATGGCTGGGAAATCTTTGATCAAAGGCTTGCTCACTCAGGATTGACTTCAACCTAAGCAAGAACAGCAATTACAATATTTTGACTGTTTCTGATTTAGGTAGAAGACCAAAAAATTTGAGGGAAGTAAGGATAGCCAATTACATCGGTCTTAGTACTTTACAGGTACCTTATTTTATGCATTTCGAAAGAATGAAGAAGGAAGTTGACCTCTGCGAGATTTGAAACGCCGAACGTAAAGAGATAGAAGAAATACTACAATGCATTTTGTTCGACGCTTTAACGATTCTGCCAAATTCACCGGCCTCAATAGTGTACTAATAAAACTCTAATTGACACTTCAGAATCAATATCTCATCTAACGATCTCTCAATCTGTTATATATAAGCATGATATAGGAGACAGAAACAATGTATCCAGCAGTGTGGTTTACATGTACGTTTGCTACCCAGTGGTTTAGGATTCGATTGACCAATGTACGTAGGTGTAATTTACTCACCAGAGACTGACATACGAGACGTTTGTAAGGGTTCTTCTTTCACGAAGAAGTATAGTTAAGAGCAGAATGACGTATAGTGAACTGAATACAATGCGTTTGTCTATTAGCTTTTAAACGTAATGAACACAACAATCATTATCGTTGGTGAGCATTTCTCTCTCTCTCTCTCAAAAAAAAAAAAGAAATTTAAATGCACCAAATATGGAAAGGGAATGAACTCCAAAATTTGAGTTTATAATTGTGTATGTATATGTGTGTGTGTGGGGGGGGGGAGAGATTGAGAGAGAGGAGAAAGATAGAAAGAAAGAAAGAAAGAAAGAAAGAATGTGAAAGAGTGTGTGTATATTCTGCGTGTACATACCGGTGTAAAGTGGTGCTTAGAGGAGCATCCCTTCATACCTAAAACTTAATCTAGTGAGTCAATGAATAGAGATCGATAACATATGCACTGGGTACGTTATTATTAACTAAGACCATTCGAATGTTGTGGTCTGAGAATGACCACCCCCAATAACTGAAATCAGTAACAGCTTAAAAAATGTAAGGTTGTGAGGGAATTCAAGTCTGAATATAATCTGAGCGATTACCCCAAAATATTATCTCACATTTGTGATTACTATACTGATTTGTTTACAAAATTGTCACTATGGAGATAAGCTGTGATAATACGTCTTAACTCCTTTTTAAAAATTTGATCCATCCTAGCTGTCAATTAACGATTTACATAATTTCAGTTAATAAACATGGATAGATTTCTCTACCTTTTCATAAATGAGTGTCGTACAAAACGCAATGAAGCCTACGTCTATATTGCTGTCAACCTGCAAGACATCTTCCTTAAGTCACAAATCCTGGTGTCTTAGGAAAAGAAGTAAGCATTGGATTGTATAGTATAGTTCTATATATATTCAGGGATACAATGATTTTAATCCAGACCCGCTGTTAAACAACTGCAGCCGTAATCTGCTGAATTATTTAACGGCATTTCGCACGTGTGCATATAACAACCTCTCTCTGTTTATTTAGTGTAATTCACTTATGTTTCTTTCGTTGTTTTGTAATCCGAATCCTTAAGATCCATTGTATCCAATGACGATATCAAACGGAGAAAACAAAATCCACGTTACATTAAAACCCCATTGTCCTTTCCTCTCGTCACCAACAAACTAGCAATCTATAAACAGTATCCTATAATAATTAAAAAAAAGACGTAGAGGGCAGTTAGTATTTTACAATACTCTCAACAGACTACAAACAAGGCAACTCATCATCCAAATACTCCCGTGCAACAGTGGAGAGTATTTTCAAACGCTTCACATCAAGAAAGAATGTCAACAAAAAAGAATACTGATTTGGTGACGTTTCATCATTCACTGTGACGTTTACATCATACAACGTGACATTGTTGACATCCAGTGTGACGATCACAATACCAACAATACAAATAATATCGATAACTGGTTGTATATAGGGGAAGGAAAATTGGATAGTAGGGTGCTTGTGTTATTCAAAACGCATAACTATCACAACTTGAGTAAACACTCCGGATAATTCAGAAATAATGAACCTGTTTAAGATCGAGATGTTCATTTAGTATTGATTGATACGGCACAGTCTTCCATATGAACATGTTTATACTATTTATAATTTTGCTAGGATATAAATTTACCATGCTGTGTATAAAGTTTAAATTTAGTATATAAATATATACCATATGATGTATGAATTTACCAGGTAATGTATAAACTCAGCAGGTAGTATATAAAAGTTCTCATGTTGTCTACAAACATGCTAAATAATGAAAGCACGCAACATACATGCATGCATATATACATACATACATACATACATACATGCATGCATACATACATACATACATACATAGATGTGTATGGTCATCTTTAACTGTATATATATATTTAT
>NC_068982.1:112105809-112106605 GCF_001194135.2 Octopus bimaculoides
TATATATATATATATATATATATATATGTAAGTATATACATACATATATACATACATATATACATACACGCACATACACATATACACATTACATACATCGTACATGCATACATATATACGTAACATAACATACATACATATATAGATAGATATGCTATTTACATGCTTTTATCTTTGTCTTGTTTTCCTACGGAACTATTTTCAATAGATTTTCTATTTCAGCTTTATATCTTTATATCTCCAAGGAACATTCGCTAAAACTACACATACACATGCATAGTCACACATAAACGCACAGATTCGTACAGAAATCCACCACACACACACAAACACACACACACAAACACACACACTCCCAGACACATACGCCGGGAGTGTAAAAAAAAAAAATTGCAAATTAAACAATATACTCTAAGTGAAAGAAAAGCAATCATCTTACCCAGGGTCGGCTGTTGCGGCCGCTGCAATTGATAGTCGCCTCTTCATTTAGTCGAGAAATATTAAATACACTTTGTAATAACATAACCATTCGCAAGTGTGCACGAGGTTATTCCTAACCGAAAATGCATTTGTCTCTTAGGTCCATACAATAGGCATAACCAGGAAAGGAATGCTGGTACAATCACTACCATAGTCACTGGCAAATGTGAGTAGTGTGTTTTTCCTACGAAACAGGGCTGAATGGATTGCCAGCATTAGAATTTCACATTGATAATTTCTCCGCTAATAATACATTTAGACACACACACACACACACACACACACACACACACACACACACACACACACACACACA
>NC_068982.1:112107011-112108057 GCF_001194135.2 Octopus bimaculoides
ATATATATATATATATATACTGTACTTTCTCCTATAAGGTGAAATGTAGGTGAGTAACGAAGGAGGAGGAGATATACAAATACATTCATTCATCCATATATGTACATATATATATATATACATATATATATGTGTGTATATATATATGTGTGTATGTAAGTATGTATGTATGTATATAATCGAAGCCAGTAAATCAGAGCAGGATTATATTTCCATATAGCCTATGGGCACGGATTTTCAACTTTCATACAGCCATCATATTAGCTCGTAGGTGCGTTTCTCACTAAAAACAACTATAAAATACTTCTCACTTCGACATTTACTCACTCATTTCTCCTTTTGTTAGTGTTCAGTTTCTCATGCACTTATTCTCTTTCTCTCTCTTTCTCTCTCTCTCTCTCTCTCTCTCTCTGTCTCTATCTATCTCTTTCCTTCTCTTTATCGTTCGCTTACACACTGATGCATATGCATGCTTCGAAGTACATAGTCACACTAAAATCAGCACAAACACACACGCACACATATCCGTTTATCTGCTACGTACTCGTACTCGCACACAACGCCGCTCAAACACGCACACGCGCACACACACACACACACACACACACACACACACACAGCTGATGCATATTTGATCACGCTTACTAGATTCAGTACGACACTTCTCATATTCATTCACAACCAATATCTGTTCCTCGTCCCCACCACTACCATACACATTTCTCTCACTTCTTTCTCTTCCACATCGTCCCAACCATTAACGGTTTTTATTTTGCGAAAAAACAAAAACAAAAAAAAAAACGACTGCATATTAGTTTATATAGTAGTACATGCATGAACACACCTGGAAACATACACGCACGTACAAAGACGCCGCGCGCACAAGTACACTCTCATAGACTACAAAATCCACACGTACAACATATACGCATACGTAAACTTTACCAAATATTTACGCATGCGTATAAATACAAGCGTCTGTGTGGCTGTGCATGTGAGTGCCTGTGTGCATGCATGTATATATATATATATATATATATATACCG
>NC_068982.1:112108658-112112357 GCF_001194135.2 Octopus bimaculoides
AAAAAATATATATGCATGTATACACACATATATGTATATACTTTCATCTACATGTGTATATAGATGCATATCAGGGTAATGGACGTTAGAACAATGAACTACAGACAACGGAACGAACACATAGGAAAACAGAAAGCCACTTGGAATTATTCATCAGCTGCCTCTATTCTAACTCGACGTTTCGAAGATAATATATATATATATGCCCTCTCGCTAGCAAACACCGCACACTTATATACACTCTTTCACGCACGCACATACGCATACACGTCACTCCCCTCCACACACATACATAAACGTATGCACTGGTTTCTACGAGCAATGATAAATCACTCGATGCGTCACCATAGAGGAGTGCAGTGATTTATTTAGGCTGATCCAGTAACCTATTACTCTGGAATTGTCCCGACATGCAGTTGGTTCCTCAGAAGAATTGCAAGAATATTTATTTTAAACAAAACTACACGCTTACACATTCAAATCCATCCTTGTGATTGACTAGTACTGTATGCTAATGATGCTCAAAAAAGAATAAGCAAAGTTAACCTGAAGAGAAATTGTACTCAGAAACTTAATGTGTCTATGTAACTGCAGCGAGACATTTCCTATGACACTGTTACGAATCTGTGATACCATAGAGAAACAGTTTGTGTAGTTTATCAAACTCCATCCGTTGATACAGAATCGAATGAACATATTAAATATTGGTTTCAATTTAGGAGGAGCGGGTACATCGATTATATCGACCCCAGTGTTTAACTAGTACTTATTTTATCGATCCCGAAACGATGAAAGGCAAAGTCGACCTCGTCGGAATTTTAGCTCAGAACATAAAGACGGATGAAATACCGCTAAACATTTTGCTCGGCGTGTTAACTGTTCTGCCACCTCGTCGCCTTAAATATTGGTTTCAAACTTTGGCACAAGGCCAGCATGTTCGGGGAAGGGGTTTAGTAGACTACATCGATCCCACTGTTTTATATATCCCAAAAGGATGAAAAGCAAAGTAGGCCTCAGCGGAATTTCAGCTCAGAACTTTAAGACGGACGAACTGCCGCTAAGCAGTTTATCCGGCATGTTAACGGTTTTGCCAGCTCGCCACCTTAAACACATTAACCATCAAGAATTGCTCCCATATATTTGAATATCATAACACCTTCAATAGATTCGAGTTTGAGAATGGAGTATAATAAATAATATCGGTTCCAGTGCTTCCCTAGTATTTAATTTTATTGAACTAGGAAGGATGAAAAGCAAAGCTGACCTTGCCGGGAATTGAACTCAGAACGTAAGAGACCGTAAATATTCTACCCAACACTCTAACTATTCTGCAAAACTTCAACACTCATTAACATTGGATTTCATAAAGTGCGTCAGATCTATAGATGTATCCAGTTGTTGTTGCTAGTATTGCTTTTGTTTAACCTAAGACCAGGTATTCATATTCTGTAACCGGCAGTTTGTTGTGCCGATGTCTTAACGCCTAACCAATAACGCTTGAATCTATCAAGGCTAGTGTACAGCCACCATGCCTTATATAGTCGAGAAAGACAACCTATTCATGAGTTCAGACGCTAGATTATTTATTGAAATCCAGTGTCAGAATGATGTTAATTATAAATATTCCTCCCTAATCAGTAAACGACTAGGAATATATATATGACCCATCAATAGATATACTCTTGTAGTTAGATAATATAGAGCAACAATGCAACAATATACGACCTCTTTAAATCAGTATTGTTCTTATGTTGTCTCTACGGAGATGCTCAAACACGATTCCATTGAATCTACGATTTGTTGAGATGTTAACATAAAAATAATAACACAAAAGAGAAACTAATGCACGATTTATTGTATTTTTTATCGAGTGCATTGATCTGATTAATAAAATAAACAAAATGGTGTCTATCCATTATTAAACTGTATCAAGGCTTCAATATGTAGGCATGCATATAAAAAACACTCAGGAGGAAGAGCCGATATTGAAGCTAAACACTTAGCAATGTTTGTTATAGGCGATTTTATTGATAGAACTATTGTTCTGTTTTATGACTACAGAAATTCAATCGACGTTCTAATTCTTTTGCCTTATTAATTTAACACCTGCCCCATAATATATATATATATATATATATATATATATATATAGAGAGAGAGAGAGAGAGAGAGAGAGAGAGCGTGTACCAAAACCAAACATTTGTATACCTAGCACGTGTTTTCTATAATAAGTTTACATATCTATCTGTATTCGTTGAAACTGCTTAAAATACATGCAAGTACATTACTGTATTGATCCGGGCCTAGTTCTCTTAAAACAATCTCTAAATAGTATAACTAGTATATCGATCAGTTCCTTTAAGTTCTTCAAAATGGTATGATGGCATATCTGTGCGTTACTCTATCGATTAGTTTCCAGTTAAATTCTTTAAATAGTATAGCTAGGTAATAATATATCGATTATTTTTACTTTCTACTAAATCTTAAAATGTTATGTTATTACGTATACGATTTCTTTAGATCTCTTGGATTCTTGAGATGGTATAATTGTTTGTTTCAGTGAATACTCCAGTAAGTATTGGATCGATTAAATGTTTAAGAAATTATACAGCAATTAAAATAATTTGCGATAAAAGAGTAGTAGTAACTGTAGTTGTCTTCATTTAGCCACAACCCCGATTTTGCAGACTCATGTCCAAAATATCTTTTTTCCCAGACTATTATATGTAGGACTGCATTATCTAATTTGTTCCTTATCCACTATTTTCTTTAAGTTGTTACTCCAGGGTGTTATTTGAGGGACAGTTGATAGCTTTTTTTTAAAGTAGAAGCTACAGTATATTTGAAAAAGCTGAAGAATGTTTGTCTGTCTTGAATTTATGAGCCTCTTCCAGGCCAAATATAATAGAGTAAAGAAGTGATTTTAAATTCTCAATCGCAGGATAATGCTAATAATATAGCCTGAACAGGATAAACTACCTCTATTTTGCAGAAAAAAGTGTAGGTGGTCGTAGTTTATCCTGTTCAGGCTATATTATTAGCATTATCCTGCGATTGAGAAATTAAAATCACTTCTTTAACTTTCTAAGACATCTCAACGCTTCTAAAAGCAAACTTCGTTTATTTGTTTACGTTTATCGTAATTTGAATTTAACATATAATAGAGTAAATCTTATGATAAAGGGATTTTAGTGGTGATCGTTTCACATTTTCAAGTTTATGTAGAACTACATTAATATACATTGGCTTTAAGACGGTAGGGTGTGATCTGGGAGAGATTTGACTTTTATTCCTAGCAGGTGGGACGATCACCTAGATGGTCTTATGTACATTCCATTTCTCCATCAATTTACATTTGAAGAAAAATTAAAATTTTTATCAATTCTCCATAAGTAACATTGATAGTTATGACATTACTTGTAACTTTAAATATGGCTAATCCTTTAAGTAAAATTTCTATGTATTATGTGATTTGTCGAACAATGAAAAATAATAGTTACTATACAACATCAATGAAATATTTTTACATGTCTTGAAGCTACATCAAAAACAACCTCCATACTATTATTATTATTATCATTATTATTATTATCATTATTATTATTATTATTATTATTATTATTATTATTATTATTATTATTATTATTATTATTATTATTATTATTATTATTATTATTATTATTATTATTATTATTATTA
>NC_068982.1:112112973-112113821 GCF_001194135.2 Octopus bimaculoides
TATATATATATATATATATATATATATATTCACATACATATATGTGTGTGTGTGAGTGTGTGTATTATTTGTCTACATTATACTTTCTGTGACCCCACTCGTGTTCTTCGTTCATTCATTTGTTCTTCCGTCGCTATCTCTCCCAGTTTCTCTCTCCCAATCATCCTCTCCTTCTTTCGCGTTCCTTCTTTCCTCCTTTCTACCAGTTATTTGTTGTTTTTCTTTCTTGCCCCGTGTCTGTTACTAATTGCTGTGCAATTTTACCATAATCCATCTTCTACACATGCTGTCTCTTTTAGAACCCGTCCACAATTCAACGCAACTCATTCCCCGCAATCTTATCTTTCTTCTTTTTATGTTAAAGTACTTATGACGAAAACCAACAACATCATTTCATTCTTTGCTACTTCTATGAATACTGTCAGCTAATCTCTTCTGTTTCACTTCAATCGAAAGTCTATAAATGTCTGTTTAGTACACCTGTTACTTGTCCATTTTTTCTGGTAACGTTATATATATATATTCTGGCGACATTATAACTTCATTCATCTTCCCACACGGCCTCAGACACACCACGGAGGTCTGGAGGCCACAGAGTGCTGCCCTGGGTGAAGAGGGTGGCTGCCGGAAGACTCTGTGTCTCGCAACACGACACTGCACCATGCCACACAAATAGGAGAACCCAGTCATGGCTGTCAGACAATTTCTGCGACCACATCACCCCTAACATCTGGCCACCTGACTCCCCAGACGGCAACCGCCTTCATTATTATATGTGGAGCGCAGAGCCCAACAAAACTTGTAACACGATAATGAACTGAAGGCAAGGATTATGGCACCATTCACCA
>NC_068982.1:112114478-112120170 GCF_001194135.2 Octopus bimaculoides
ATATATATATATATATATATATATATATATAGTTGTCTGAGTGTTGGGTCCTTTGGGTGCTTGGATAAGATGCGGATATCAAGTTGACCCAGATTGCCTCCATGCTGGTGCTTGGCATGTTGGTAGAGTATGGAGGACTGTTATTTTTTTCGTCATATTGTCCCAAATGTTCATTTAGTCGTTCCGCAATTCTTCTAGATGTCTCCACTATGTATGTCATGTTCATGTCTTTACAAGCACCTTCTATGCATCTTATGCTGTAAACTACATTTCTAGTTCTACAGTTGATGCCAGGGCAAATTCTACATGCCATGCAGTTATCATTGGTGCATATGGTATACTCAAAGGGGTACGTCCTACATAGTTGTGATATGACAGAGTTCTCTGGCTTTTCAACAGTCTTAATGCTGAGTTTGGTCTCCTTCAGTGATTTTCTAAATCTACGGGCTAGTTCTCCATGGGCTGTGGCCTCTACAAATATCACTCCTTGATTTTTGTAAGTTTTATACCATGTGTTTGCCCTGTTTGCTTTGTCACAAGTTCTTTTTATCCTATTCTAGCGTTTGTTTCTATATCTAGGGTAGGTACCACTGGTATCATTACGTATAATGTTATCTAATTTCTTTCTAGCACCCCTGTATATTCGAACCCTATTTTTCTGATCATATCCAGAGAACTACATGCAGTGCATGAAGCTCTGCATATGTCTTTTTCATTTCATAAGGTTCGCATAGTCGGGACACGTTGTTCATTATCCTAACTAAGTCTTCTATCAGTATATTAATTTTTATGTTGTGTGACAAAGCTGAGTCCTTGTAAACAACATATTTTGAAGCTATAGATTTCATGTAATAGAAGTAGGGGAGCTGCACACTATTGTTCACAGTCTATAACCAAAGTTCAATATCAAGTATAGGGAGTCTATTGTTGGAGTGCTTAGTGGGGTAATCTATAGTTACCTTGATACTTTGCTAGATGGAGTTAGCTACTTGCTGGATGCTTTCCATTCCATTCTTCTCAGTTTCTACACTACCGATACTAGAGTTGGTCCTAACTATGATAGTAATGCCATCTACATATCTACTATAGAGTAGAAGAGTTGTAGACTGTTCTGCTAACATTTGCTTAAGTTTTCTGTCCTACTAGATCATGAAGAGGCCGGCTACATCTTCAGCTACACTGACACCGATGGCTGCACCTTGAACCTGCATGTATAGTGTTTTTTTTATTAAACTTTTCTATGTGGTTCTTCAAGGTGGTTTTTTTGGTCACAACAGAATATGCTTCAACACAAGAACTCGCATAAAGAATCTTGCAAACCAAATCCCAAAACGAAATATCTATATCTATATATATATATATATATATATATTGGACTCAACAGAATATATAACTATAAAACATACTGAAAATAAAAAAAAAGAAATAAGTGAGTGTGTTAAATTATATAGCACCAAAAGAGAATGACTCTCCCCAGACACAACAGAATATGCTTCAACACAAGAACTCGCATAAAGAATCTTGCAAACCAAATCCCAAAACGAAATATCTATATCTATATATATATATGGTTTCTCAACAGTCCACTATGTTTTTAGAACTTAAAGGATTTTATTCTTTGCTAGTATCAAATACTAGATTTAAAATTAATGAATGTCTCGGGCAGAGTTTGGTCATATTTTTAATTTAGATACTTCGATCAAGTGAATAGATATTAGCATCAACCTTCCATCAATGCAATAATCAGGTGAATGTTTATGTGATCGTCTCTGAAACCGAAGATATTTTTATACACAATCAGATATTTGTGCTGTACATGACACTAACTTAAAATACAATAAATACATAGAATATTGATTCTAATTTTAAAACTAGATTTTTCATCTTATCAAATTCTCGAAGAGTGATGCCAGTGCTGCGTTAGAACGTCTACCAAGAAATATGACTCCAACGTACTTTATCAGGTTTTGGTGCATTCATAAACTGTGTTGGTGATAGATTTCATTGAAAGAAGAATATAGAAGCATACTAGTCCTCTTGGTTGATATTTCTGTTTCTAAAGAAAAACACTTGTCGAGTGCAGCTGAGATGAAGACAAAAATTAGTCTGAAAGAGCTAACATAAACTCTCATAATTTGGTAAAAAGAATCTTATTTCCGGTTACAAATAATTGAAGGCTATAGAGTTTAATTATAAACTATTCATTAAGTTACATTTTATTTCTGCAAATGACTGTAGTTTATTTCTATGTTAGTAAATTATTTAACCGACAAAAGGAAAATTACGAAAGATATTTGCAATTATGGTAAATTTCATATATATATTCTCTCGAAACAATCTCTAGATTATCTTCAATCATTCAATTAACATTTTCCTGGCTTCGAAAAATTATGCAATTGCTATATCAAGTAAACAAATATGTACTTAAAGCCTTTACATAGAAGCACTACATATTAATTGCATGGAGACATCCAAGTATATATTTCTGAAAGTTTCTTAATGTTCGTTTATGTGTTTATTTGTGTGAGCGTATATGTAATATACCTTTGACTTATACATGTGCATATGAGGAAGTATGTAAAGGTGTCTGCATACGCATACATACTCAAAGGCGTGGTTAACATAATTTTAATTATAGCATATTTGGTTTTGTGATTGGTCTCTATATAATTAACATATTGCTTACCTCTAAGTGCTGTTGATGGCAATGTTGCAGCCATTGTAATTTCCTGTTTGGCATTTCACTTGCTTTTGTTTTGGTGATATTGTTGTACAAATTCGCTTAGAGATTAGCCAAGTAAGGTCAATGTCACTTGTTAACCGGATCAACAAGCTATTATGTCAGTGCTAACGCTATACTAACAAGTGATTCAGATTATACTAATAAGCTCCTTGGTGAAGATTAAAACCTACTTACTTTATGGCAGTCCCCTTTGACACTAAAATTTATCTTAATCTTGGAATGTTTGAGTAATGCTTTATTAAACAACGAATAAACCTGTACGTGTATACATTTACAAGAAAATCCGGAGGAAAATACTCAGTACCGCCTTCTACAGAGAAAAACAAAGAACTTCGCAATTAGTAAAGACAGAATATAAATTATGTTGTGGTTAGGAAATATTTTGCTTGATTCGTGTAAAAAACAAAACAGAGAGAATCCAAACTCAAAATTCACCGAGAGGCACGTTTCGATGTTATGAGGTCACCTCAGTGAAGCAGAGCGTATTCACTACTGTGTCCACTTTTAACTACTCATCATATTTATGCATCCGCTTTTATGAATATATTTCGATACCAGATGCTGATATGAATTACACATACTAAGAAAGATAAAACTCACTAATTTTGAGAGGAAACTCTATGCAGCCGCTGACTCCAATGGAAATGGCAGCTAAACGTCCCTCAAACAACGAACAATCATAAAACAGATACATTAGTTAACGCAGTGTTGCTTTTTACCATTCACGCAAGAGAAAAGACAATATAGTGGTGGTTGAAACGCCTTTCATAACCCATCAAAACTGATTTGCAACCATATTTAACATATTGATGGAACAAAACGTTCCGTTCTTTTTTCCACTACATAATTGCTAATTCTATAGTTACGTTTAAGGTTAGCGCGTGTTCTCATGTAATAAAATCACATGAAAATGATATTTCATTTATCCTATGTAAAGCAAATGTTTCAAAAATGTAAAATAAAGCATCTTCTATATATAAGTCTAATGTTTGAATATATTTACACAACTAATCATTATAAACGATAATATAAATAATGACATATGTAACTAAGTATTATAACTAAAACCTTACATGCATTGTTGTGCCATTTTATGTATGCAAATATTTCCCTTTCATTTCATCTTTGGTGTTAATAATTTCATTCATTATCATTGTTCGTCTTGGTCCAAACCAGACTGAGTAAACCTGTGTTCAAATGTATTTTTTTGAAACTACACTTCTACTTTGTCCGTTGATTTAGCTGCTTCTGTGGTCATTAAAATGATACCTCCATTTCTTGTTTAATATTTTTCTATTATTTTTATATAGATTTTAAACTGTTTGAACATAGCTGATTCACGTACGTACTATTGAAATAACATAACGACAAGAAAGTGGGTTATCCAAAGCTAAAGATAGAATAAGAAAAATATATAGATTTCTTATTTAATCATATAAAAAGAAAACCTCAGCCAAACTAGATTCTTTAGATTCTGAGACATCATTAATCTAACTGAAACAATTAATCAACCAAGCAAACTAGCGATATAATATCAGGGAAACATTATTTTATGATTGGGTATGTTCAAGAGGGAATACACTTGTAGATATTAATGTTTCACAAGAGGAAGCGTCATGCTTTTAATTTTACAAGTGTTTCATATAGTAACCATATGGCATGGAAATATTCCCTCGGCATTTCTGCTGAATTGTTCCCCGTTCTGTGCAACGAATGCACGTTTTCTACATAAATGACACAAACACATTCAATTTTACTCACAAACATTTGCTTCTAAATCCCTCCTGTACGACATCTCTTTGCTACATGTCCATAAATTTGTCTATTGTTAACTGAAAACTAATTTCGTAGCTTTACTTATCTCGAGAAATCAAGAAATTATTTTCAATATGGCTCCAATAGAAGACATTCTTATAATACGTCAACATTACGGAAAGTGATAGAAACGGTAAAGAGCCATCGGGACCTGATAAATGTCATGTCTTGCATCATTGTAATATATTCAGTATCATTATCGGATGCCAAAACAACTAAGAACAATACTAGAATCAATACTAAATATAACGAACCAAAGAGAAAGACTACGTGGTGGTTATTTGATAAGACTAGAAATAGCAGCAAGACTGCATCATATCTCATGTTGTTGTCTTATGAACTGTAAAGATATATTCGAAAATTTAATTCTGTAAACAAGGGCGAAACTCGAAAACATTTTGTTATAGATTTATATTAATTTCTTTAAAAATGCATTAAACTTCAGATATAATTAGTGTCGTGTGGCTTTCTAGTTCATACATGTCTTTAAAGGAAAGGCTTGTAACTGATATACTATAACATGTACAGATCTGAAACAGAAATTAAGATCAGTTGTTGCCGTTGTAGATGTTTAGCGTTAGGTCAGCTCTAAAGGTATAGATCTATGATCAAAAGTATTCTAACAACGACCACTCTTATTTCCTTTCAGTCGTAGCGTACCTTGGTCTATATTAGTCAAATACTCCCATTGTGTTTATCTTATTAACCTTGAAGACCTCATCACTCTACGTTGACTCTACGATCACTCTACGTCTCTAAAAGATCCCATTAACTGAGCTTATTCCAGTTACCTTTCCTGACATTTATTTTAGATTTTGAACACCCTACGAAGGTATGGCTTTCCATTAATTTCTTTGATGATCTTAGTGCTCAAAGCTAATGAAACTCATCATCTAGAAATATATATATATATATATTTTTAATGATTTTTAAAAAACAAATCTATTTTTAACATCTCAGGATATGAAAAGCGAGAGTTGTCAACTGTTTCAGATGACATTTGCTGTAGTAAGACTAGGTAAAATGAAAGCATATATTAACCTTCAGAGAAACTGAAAGCAAAAACATACATAAATATATATATGTTCAATATTGCGCCAATGGAAGGCCTATATATATATATATACATATATA
>NC_068982.1:112120431-112121646 GCF_001194135.2 Octopus bimaculoides
ATATATATATATATATATAGTTATGAAGTCTACCATCAAGAGAAAGACAAAAAGAGGTTATATCTAGTGTACGACAAATATCTATTCCCGACATATATCTCAGTTTTATTCTTTGAATCTGTTTAGTTCAATATTGGATATATTTGTGCAGTATTTCTTCGCAGTCTTCAGAATCGGAAAACCATTTTCTTCTACCTAGATATTCTTCATATTTCAGCTCAGGCACGAAAGAGAGTGGGCACAGCTCCAAGTCAACCTTGCATTTCTATAATCTCTTTATAGGCAGAAGAAATGTTGAAAGGGAGAGACAAAAATAAAAGAAATTTATCGATGTATTCTACCTATACATTGCCATTAACAGACGTGGTTTGGATGCTACTGCTGACAACCTGAAACTCTACTATATTCCACTATATGTATGCATCTGCTCTCTGTCACACTCACTCTTACATATATATACACGCAGAACTATAAACAGGCATTCAAGGAGAATTATTTACGCACAGTCCCACATGTACATACGTACACGTGCACATGTTCACAGATGCACATCACACAAATCACAAATAGTCACACAAAAGAGCAGAAACAGAGGCACGTATGCTCAGCATAACATAGAATCATTTGTTATACGCTATACATGTATGTGTGTATATGTGTGTGTGTGTGTGTGTGTGTGTGTGTGTGTGTGTGTGTGTGTGTGTGTGTGTGTGTCTGTTTCTGAGGGGTAAGTTTGAGCATATTTGTGCATGCGAGTGTATGTATATATGTGGATCTGTCCATATGTATGTATGTATGTATGGATGTACATGTCTGTGTGCGTGTATACATACACACACACACACGCACACACACACGCACACACACACACACACATATATATATATATATATTATTTAAAAGAGTTCTAACTCTGTCTGTTTTTTATGTTTTATTTTTATTCTTATACAATTATTGTGGGATATAGAATATGGAATATATAATATAAATAGTAAAATGAAATGAAGTATTGAATGTCTTATTGAATATATGAAATATTGAGTATTACATATAGAGTATAAAATATATAAGGACTAGTATACTTTCCTGCCTCATGGCATTCATCAAGGCCCCGTCTGACAGATGGAACTCTTTTAAATAATATATTCCTCTATACACGATCATGCAAAACCCTTTTTGATATATTTTTATTTTTATTTTTATTCACACACACAC
>NC_068982.1:112122325-112124129 GCF_001194135.2 Octopus bimaculoides
ATATACCGAATTCTGATACTGCACACCACACAGTCACCCGATGAGAATGCAAAAGGCGTTCATGCAACTCACGAGGGTTGTTTTCGGCCCAGTATCTGAAGCTTTGCTTATTCACTGTGGCACACAGATGAAAATGCGCCTCGTCACTGAACAACACAACAGATGCATTGGGGATATTTTGTTGCATTTCCAAACACAATGCTCTGCGAAAACAAAATGGCATTATATGTACCTTTCGAAAATGAAAAAAAACTTGTTTGTAACTTTAATTTATTTGCCTTTTATTAAACCTACAAATGTGTCAGATCATTTTGCCCGACCCTATATATGTTGTTAAAACTAATTAATATAATTTGGAGTATGCATATGTATCTTCTGGACAAGTTCATATACCCGAGCCTAAAACTTCCATCTGAACACCTTGTGATAACTTTTTGTTGTAATATAGCTTCAGTTGGGTATAAAATGAATGTAGATTCGACTGTTCTAAGCAGTTTCATGTCTAGACTCACTAGAGTGATAACATCATAATTTTGATGCAAGAAGGATTGTATCTAAATTTCACTACCTGATGAGAGATACAGTTCATGAAAGAAAACAATCTGTAGCAGAAGACTTGCTACAAGATAGCGAATATAAATGCAAATCATGTATATATGTAAAAGTCATGTGTGTACACACACACACACACACACACACACACATATATATATATATATATATATATGCTTATATATATGTATAAGAGGGCTTCAATAACTGTATCTGCTTCTAGGTATTAATCAACACGCGAGTATATTGGACGATTCTTGTCAAAGATGTTACGCAATGGGACCGAAGCAAAGACCATGTGGTTACGAAGTGAACTTTGTAACCATACATCCATGCCCATGCCTAGTACTGATAATATTTTCTCTGTGTCTACGGTTCAATGTCCCAGTCGCTATATTTCGTTCACTAGGGCTGTGAGCTGAGATCAAGCAACATGAAGTTTTATTTCCTAAGGCTGCACATTTATACGTATGTGTACTTTTACACAGGAATCAAATGATTCAAAGAAAATACCATATCAAATGAAATTATACATTTGATACTTCTCTATAATCTTCCAATCATTTTACAATTATCAAGATGAACCTGGAATTTCCTCGGATAATGCTAATATGTTTTATAAGTGATTTATTAGATTTGTAAAGGGTAGTGTAAGGGAAGTAACTCCTATATTAGACATTTAAAAAATTGATTTATCACGGAAAGTAGGGACAGAAAGAGGATTACATGGACGTGAAAGGAAAAGTAAAAAATATGGCATAGTGTATGTCGTAGAATTTTACATAGTTATATGGTAAATTTAATATTGTAACACATTGTTAGGAGTTGCATGAACCAAATATATAATAAAATATTGTTTATTGAAAAGTTTGTGTGTAGAGGGTTGTACAGAATTAAATTTATTTTTAATAAACTGGATTAGAAGAATTAGAAGAAGAGGATTAGAAGAAGAAAAGAGAAAATTCTGATACTGCACACCACACAGTCACCCGATGAGAATGCAAAAGGCGTTCATGCAACTCACGAGGGTTGTTTTCGGCCCAGTATCTGAAGCTTTGCTTATTCACTGTGGCACACAGATGAAAATGCGCCTCGTCACTGAACAACACAACAGATGCATTGGGGATATTTTGTTGCATTTCCAAACACAATGCTCTGCGAAAACAAAATGGCATTATATGTACCTTTCGAAAATGAAAAAAAACTTGTTTGTAACTTTAATTTATTTGCCTTTTATTAAACCTACAAATGT
>NC_068982.1:112124424-112126628 GCF_001194135.2 Octopus bimaculoides
TATATATATATATATATATATGCATGTGTGTGTGTGAGGGGGGGGGCGGTGTATGTGTGCGCATGTTGCAGGTGAATGTATATTCATAAAAGAGTGAAGAAAGCTTTTGCGGCTCATGTTGCAACAGCTAGACTGAAGCATGGGTTATGCCACGTGATATTTTGCTTGCATTCGTGTTTCTACTTTTACTGATATTCTGTATATTTTTAAGCCTACTCGGAATCAAAACATAAATAACGCAGTATCATGATAGTTAGAGGAACTCCTGTAAATATTTTGGTCTTCAGTTTGATTAGATATTCTTAGTGAAATATTTTAAACGAACTATTGATCATATTAACAGAGCAACTACAGGGTGTCTGCATCTCTCTCTCTCTCTCTCTCTCACTTTCTGTCTGTCCTGCTTCTCTGTTTCTCTAACTCTGTCTGTCTGTCTATCTGTCTCTGTCTCTGTCTCTGTCTGTCTATCTGTCTGTCTGTCTGTCTGTCTGTCTCTCTGTCTCTCTCTCTCTGTCTCTCTCTCTGTCTCTCTCTCTCTGTCTGTCTCTCTCTCTCTGTCTCTCTCTCTCTCTCTCTCTATCTCTCTCTCTGTCTGTCTCTCTCTCTCTCTCTCAATCTCTCTCTCAATCTCTCTCTTCCAATATCTTGGATTTACAGTTGCATGAACTGAGTTCCGATTCCTTGCGGGAATGCTTACTGTAGTTTCTAATTCGTTCTCTGAATCCAAATTTCTACGATTTTTTTTTTATACACGTATACATAGACTTGCGCACTTATACGTACGTACATACACACACATACTCACGTACGCACGCACACACGTCCCCAAATTATTTACAACTGACGTTGTTCGTGCTGTCGTTCACATAATCACCCAATATTATTAACGAATTTACTCCTGTCTTTCTCGTTTGAAATTACTCCAGCTGTTGTGTTGAAATTCTAATAACGCTATCTAATGTTAAAATCACCATCACTGGTAAATGCCAAAGCTGATCATAAAATGCATATTATTCATGGTTGGTTCTAGATCCCTGGTGTTCTTGTCCTATTTTTTCAGACACGTTGCATCAGAAATATGTGTGCCCTTACTTAGAATACAAAATCCAGTACGGTTAATCCTTTCTAAAGAACTTTAGGATATGATTTGAGTTACATTTGACTGCTCTATCTCTTGGCGACTTCACGTAAGGCCTTACTTTACTCGAGTATATTACAATCATAAATGTTAGTAAAAATGCTGTAGATATAGTGTTAGAATAAAATATACAATACAAAAGGTTAACAAAATTATTCACTACACAAATATGAGCTTTATATAAATACTTTTTCAAGACCTCCTTTGGTCCCGAATGAACACGGAATTGCACCTAGAAACTTCCCCTCCGAGGCACAAGTCCCGGCGATGTTGTTTGTGGAAATCCAGTTGTCACCCATATATACCAATCTTTTTTCTCCACGCGACCGATGTTGGCCAAGGGAACAGCAAAGGCCAATACAGCCTGCCACCAGTGACGTTGCAACACATTTGTATAGTTGAGAGAACTGGAGCAACATGAATTAAAGAATCTTGCTCAAGAACACACCACACAGCCCGGTCCGAGAATCGAACCCGCGACCTCTCGACACTCTGACCACTGAGCCATGCGCCTTCACCCCCCCACACACACATTCACACACACACACACACACGCACACACACGAATACATGTATGTATGTATGTACGTATGCATATGTGATCAGACAGATAGTCCAAACAGACTCCAAAGAGATTTCTGGTTGTCCGCGGCGTTAATAATTGTATTATCTAAAATCACGAAGAAAGTACAGCCAACTTCTCAGAGCGAATAGAATATTGAACATCATCACTAAAAAGTTGACAGGAGAGAAAACTTTCCTGTGTCACTTTAATTTCTCTCCTGTCAACTTTTTCTGAAGTAAAGACTGTGTATGAAACTCTCCATGGGAAGGTTCATATATTGTACTCTTTTTGTCAACCTTCTTTTTTGTAATGTTTGTTTATTGAATATACATGTGTCTGTGTTACTGTAAATAATATATAATTATAGTTATTATTAAAAAATACCTGTGTGTTGCTCTTCTCCGTGATTTACAACCTTCGGGTTTGTTTACAAATTTGTAAATAAACAAATATGTATATATATATATATATATATATATATATATATATATATATATATAT
>NC_068982.1:112127397-112128229 GCF_001194135.2 Octopus bimaculoides
GAATGCCCAAATTTACTCTTCGAAGTATATTAATACTACCGATGTATGTATCTGTGTGTATGTATGTATGTATGTATGTATGTATGTATGTATGTATGTATGTATGTATGTATGTGCGTGTGTGTATGTATGTATGGATGGATGGATGCATGTAAGCAGGTATGTACGCACGCTTCTATATGCGTTCATAGATTTATATGTGTGCGTTTATATCTATCTATCTATCTATCTATCTATCTATCTATCTATCTATCTATCTATCTGTCTGTCTGTCTGTCTGTCTGTCTGTCTGTCTGTCTGTCTGTCTGTCTGTCCCTCTATCTGTCTGTGTCTGTTTGTCAATCTATCTATGCATTTACATATGTATGTATGTATGTATGTATGTATGTATGTATGTATGTATGTATGTATTTCTCTATCTAAATATATACATATGCATATGCGCTCGCGCACGAGTAAGTGTACAAAGAATGACAAAAGTTTCAGCTCAGCAAGATTATGAAAATATGTATACGTATAGCGAAGTCATATATAATATGCTTTAGAAACATATTTAGATACGCTGGCAAAATATACATCCTGTAGATTATCTGCAGGAGTTTCGGAAGCTAGAAGTACGGATCAATACGGCAAGTTCCGTCTTTAATTACAGATATGTCAGAGACCGCTTACATCGACTTGAATCTGGCGAAGTTATATCAATACAAACATACGGCGATAGAGAGCTTTACTAGCTTAGAGCAAATAAATAGACACTATGACGTGTGGAGTATACCTTGTGCAGTTCTCGTGCACCAAAAGGTATATGTATGTATATATGTATGTATGTATG
>NC_068982.1:112129450-112132719 GCF_001194135.2 Octopus bimaculoides
ATATATATATATGTATATATGTGTTGAGTGTGTGTTTGTTTGTGTGTGTGTATTATGTCCCATCGATGATTTTTCTCTTCAGGAACTCATGTGACACTCGTCTCTATGACAATCAGATCTTTACTAAAATCGATTTAACTTAATTAAATTTATGTACTTAAA
Source organism: Octopus bimaculoides (assembly GCF_001194135.2). Lineage (NCBI taxonomy): Eukaryota > Metazoa > Mollusca > Cephalopoda > Octopoda > Octopodidae > Octopus > Octopus bimaculoides. The sequence goes on from NC_068982.1 coordinate 112,129,613, forward strand.
TATCGACACAAATATTATATTCACACGAGACGGCGCTTTCATTAAGTTTCAGCAGGAGTTCATGACATTATCTGCTGCTGACGAGAGCATCGTACCTTCAAGAGATGCCACCATGGGATGTCTGGTCACTTTTGGCTCGCACTTCCAGCCGTCACTCAAATCCGACTCTGTTATACATACATACATACATACATACATACATACATACATAGAATATAATAATTTGCCTTTCTTTGTATATATACACGAACCTATACAAATAGGAACTTTCCACATAGATTAATGTTGACTGAAACTTTAAATATCGACAATCCAGCATTCTCGCTGCCGATCTTCTGACGATTGTGAAAAGTAGGATGCAAAATTTTATATAAAATAAACGTGCTACTGAAATATCATTGTGATCACCGGATGGATATCATGGAATAAAAGAATGTTATTAGAAACAAATATAGTCTCTTTTTTTTATTTATCTATTTATTTATTTATTTATTTATTTATTTTTGAAAAATAACACACGTGCAGGCTGAGAGTTCATTGGAGATAAAGTGTACGAAACGATATTATGCATTCATCGCATGTCTGTCTGTCTGTCTATCTATCTATCTATCTATCTATCTATCTATCTATCTATCTATCTATCTATCTATCTATCTGTCTGTCTGTCTGTCTGTCTGTCTGTCTGTCTGTCTGTCTGTCTGTCTGTTCTTTCATAGTTTTTTCTTTTGATTTCAATTATTGAATTGTAATTACATTAGGGCACTATCTTTTACGGTTAATCGATTGAATGAATTCATTGTTAAATAAGTCACTTATTTTAGCTTTTTTCTATTTGACGAATCACTAAGTTACGCGTATAATCATGACCAACCGTTTTAAAACCGTTTGCTCTTACCTCGAAACACATATACATGTAGACATACACATACATACACGCATACATACACAAGCATCCCATGCACAAGCATACATGTATATTTTTTTAATGTGTATGTATATATTAGGATTACGCTAAGGACACAACTGTTTGTGGTTTATATTAATGTACGATGGATAAAAAGAAACAGCACTTCATAGTGCTTCATACATCAATTTAATCAACATAATATATTCAATAAACCAGGAAAAATTCTCCTCGTGACTTCCCAAACATATCTGAATATCAAAGGAATCGTATCAGTAGCATTTACAATTACATCATGAATTCACGGTACTTTTCGTCGTAGGTCAATGAACTTTCAGTTAAATGAACTCTCTTGTAAGTGAAAAGTTATTTATATAATTTCAAGACATCTATAGGTTAAATGATCAATCAAATATCTTAAGCCGTTCCAGACGCACCTATACTTTCCAAGTATAAATTTCTTAATGGCTGAGTCAAGCCTCAATATGCAGTCCACGTTGTTCAGTATTTAGAAAACTCAGCAACGCAAAATACTTGCACCATTACATTTGATATATTCGTACATTTTAATCCTTTACTAAAATGTATATACATTTATTTATAAACACATTTATATGATTTTATATCGTTTATATTGTTTTGTACAATATACGTGTAATTCCATTCCTGATTGTTCACACTACAGTTATGTATGTATTCATATAAATATATTCACACACACACACACACACACACACACACACACACACACACACACACACACACACACACACACACACACACACACACACATACTCGCCCGCGCTTATGTATGTATAGTATGTATGCATTACCTATGTATATATTTTAGTGTATGCTTAAGAAAATGAAAATAAAGAATAGGACAATTTCGAAGGAATCTTTCGACTACCTAATTATATGGTTTCTAGATGTATGTCTACTCATGAGACAAAGTGTTCTATAACTTTTTAAAGGAAACAGATACACAGACACAGTACTGCATTAATGAGAAGAGATGACGTAAATATACAGATGCAGTGATTGCGAGAATCTGGATATGTGAGATAAATAGGTAGAAAGAAAGAGAGAGGGACAGAAAGAAAAACTGAAACGATTGTAGTGAGAGAGAGAAACAATGAGAGGAAGAGAGAGAGAGAGAGAGAGAGAGAGAGAGAGAGAGAGAGAGAGTAAGTGTATAACTAAGAGTGAAAGTACGCAAATTTGATAGTTTAATAAACAGGTAGATTAGCTGGAAACGTGCAATAATTTAAATATAAATACAAAAGCTACAAAAACTGATCAATAGCGCTAGACTGGGATATGAATGTATGTGTATGTATGCATGTATGTGTGTGTGTGTGTGTGTGTGTGTGTGTGTGTGTGTGTGTGTGTGTGTATGTGTGTGTGTGTGTGTGTGTGTTGTGTGTGTGTTATAAAATTCGTTTTGACTGGTACTGCATCTCAATCTGACCGCCGTCAGTCACGTCTTAGAATGCGTGTCAAAATATAATTAATTTGACTCTACTTTCACAATTGAATCTTCCTAACAATAAATATTGCGTTATTCATAAACTTGCTTTATAATAATAACTCTAATTTAATATTATATACATACATATACATATATATCTATATACATATACATAAATACATATACGTATATATAAATATATGTATATGTATGTATGTATATACACACACATATATATATATATATATATATATATATATATATATATATATATATATATGTGTGTGTGTGTGTGTGTATCTAAAAATCTAAAGAAGGGTTAATGGTCTAGAGGTTAGGGTGTTGCACACATGCCCAAGTGGTCGCTGTTTCATTCCTAGACCGGGAGGTGAGGTGTGTTCTTGAGCAAACTCTTTATCTCACTCTGCTCAATGACCTGTTTTGTGGTACACCATGTACCTGTTCACACAACGTAAATTCGACGGAAGGCGTTAGCTAGTGTACAGCACATATATTTGATCTAATATAAACAAACCATTTCTGCGAATCGTTCTGCAAAAAATTGTAGGACCGTCTTTCTCGAAGTGCCGACGATGGCTTAGCTAGCCGAAATTTCTGTATAGTAATAATAAATTTATACTCTACAAAAGTAAAGAGGGAGATTAATTATTATTATTATAACTGAACAGAGAAACAAATATATATATATATATACATATATATATATATATA
>NC_068982.1:112132999-112138990 GCF_001194135.2 Octopus bimaculoides
GAGAGAGAGAGAGAGAGAGAGAGAGAGAGAGAGAGAGAGCAAGAGAGAGAGAAGGAGAGCGAGCAAGCGAGAGAGATTGAGAGAGGCTCCATGTGTATTTTTGATTCACTGATTTATCGATCACCGAGGCAAGATTAGCAGGTAGATTAAAGATAGATGGCAGACTGGACTGATGGATAGGTCGATACATAGACAGAGAGTTAGATGGTGTGATAGATATACACAAACAGATAGTCAGTCGGTCAGACAGACGTGTATGTGTGTAAAGAGACAGAGAGAGAGAGAGTAACAGAGAGACAGAGAGAGACAGAGAGATAGAGAGAGAAAGAGAGAAAGAGAAAGTAATTATAGTATGTAATGGAGGTCAGATATATATATATATTTGTTCTCCACCCTGATGTCTTAGAACCAATTACCGCAATTAATTTGTCTTTTCTTTAAGTATTGATTTAAGATGGATTAAGGCATTATATTGAAAGATTATGTTTGCCGATGTAGTAAATACAGAAAATAATTCCTCAAACTGATCACCATTCTTATTATCTGTGTGTCACATTTAGTCAATTGTTTGCATTTTTCCTTGACACTGTCCATCAATTAGTGTTCAGTGTGAGATCATACGCATGTTCATAAGCATTCCCACCATACCTTTATTAAGGAATATGCTGTTTAGTACAGCCCTTCTTTAAGACAGTAGGTTGTGATTTGAGTCAGAGTTGACTGTTATTTCTAACACCTCGAACAGTCGTATAGGGGTTCTCTCTTAGCAGTTGTTACTGTTTTTTAAGCCCACATCTCTGAGTAAAAGTATCCCTGCGTGACCGTGCTGTTTTTGCTTTCTAGCCCCATTGTCAAGAAGACCACATTAGCCAAAACGCTTTGCCTAAAAAATTAAGGTATGATGTAAATTAGATTTGGCAGCAAATTTTAGCAGGTCCAACAAATACACAGTCGTCGATTAGTATTCATGACATGAACTGATAATTGTTGCTTCTGTGATGTTTTGTGTAAACAAATTAGCAAGTATATGAGTACCTTTGGGTACAAAGTTTCAATATCGGCGTGGAATTGTGGGGAACATCTTGCTAAAATTTAAAAGTGCGGTGGGTGACAGAATTAGAAAAGTATTCACTAAAATAATATTAGATTCAATTAAGTCATCTTGTCCAAATAGCGACGAGGTAAAAGTTATATATTCTTCGCGTGTAGATAAATAGATACATTAATTACTCTTCAAGCACAGAGGCTGATTATATTGACTATAAAATGCTGGTTTGATTATTTCCAAAGGTTTTAATACTAGAAATATCCATTGTATGTAAACTCCGAACGCTTTATTAGGTTTTATCATGGAAATTAAGCTAACTAACCGGTTATAGGAAATGCTCATAAAATACATCACCGGAAGTATAGCTAACTAACTTGCTTTATAGAATGCTCATAAAATGCGCCAAGTGATGCCGGTAACCGAAATTAAGCTCAACGTCGGCTTCTCCCAAAATAATGGTCTTGCACTTACATCAGTAATCAATATAAACGAATAGTTCTGTTATTACTCAATTTCTTAAATGTGAATCTGAGATGAGTTATTGTTTATTAGATAATAATTTTCCAGTTTGTAATGCTCATCTTTGGTATACAAAATTGTTATATTTATATCTTCCCTATATTTTGATCTGTTCGATTCCCGATCGTTATCAGGTTTCTTAATTGGGAATGTACAAAGTTAACAACTTGGAAGTTACATACATATAATCTTTTATTTAACACGTACCATTAGAAAACAGACGTCTATTGGTCTAAGTAGCTTTATTATTGAAAGTAGTCAAACAGTAGGTGTTTTTGTGATGTGTTGTGAAGGACAGTTTTGAATTAGACAGTAATGTATACAGTAAAATTTCCATCTACAATCTCAACGAAGAAGGGTTTACATAATTGTGTTTGCTGGAAAATATGCATGCATTCGTGTTTTTACAAGTCAACACTGAACAATTTGTTTGCACTAATGACTTATTGTTAACATAAGTGACACAGTGGAAAAAGATATGGCCGTTTGGCGTGTCGCTCCGCTAAAGTATGTGATATTTTTTATTAACTTAAAGATAAAGAGATAGTTTCAGCTCTTTGAAGAAAGAATAAGAATAGTTTGCATTGGCTTGAGGGAAGCAGCATTTTAATTCCGGTTTTGTGGCCAAAATGACGGTCAGAGTACTTGCTTTGTATTGGTCAAGAAAATTGGTACAGTACTAAAATGTCAGTTGTTTTATGCTAAGGCAATGCAACACTAAGCTTAGAAATACATTTTCGTTGTTCAAACTCAGTCAAATTAAGAATATGTAACTGATAACAATTAAGAATCGAGTAGAACGAAACATATATAAATACTGTAAAAAAATTATACACTCTAAAGATGAGGTTAGTATTCTGGAGATTTTATTCTTAATAACCTCTTGCTATATTCAAGAAATACACTGTTACTTAGTTTAGTATTTTTAATACATTTTCTGTACAATTTCCTAGGGGATATTACTCTGACGCAAACCTGCGTAATATATTGATTTGGACACTTAAATTTCACTCTACTTGTTACATTAAAATTGTTGACGGATAATTAATAATCTATGATCCGGAAACTCTAATATATGCGCCATATTGAACTGCAAAATAAAATGATATTAGAATAAGTAAAGAAGTATCCCATTTAGACAATAGCAGTAACAAAAGAATATATTCAGTGAGGAGGTTCTGTTTTTAATGTTACGCTGGGAAATCTTTGAAGCAGCAAGTCTGTAATTTAAGACATCAAAGAATATCTTTTAAGCGCTAATTAACTCGAAGGAAACCTGAACCCTTTGGTTTGTTTGTTTTTTTTTCTTTCTTTTCTAGAATTAGATTACAAGAGTTTGAAAAGCCTCAAAATCAACACAAGGCAGTAAGAGAAGTATGTTTAAACGTGCAGGTTTCTTTGAGCTAGGTTTTAAAAATTGTTCCTAAGGCTTAATGGAATGTCATAGTTGTCCTTTTTAAAATACTTTTTAGTCTTATTGTTTTTATTATTTCAAACACAATCCAGGCATTTGATATTCATTTGTTTTCAAAGGTTATCTATTCTTCATGCAACAAAATTAATATGAGCTTCTAAATTCGATACTACTAACTCCTGGGGCTAATCTTTTGACATGGATTTCTGAATTGTAATTTGATACAAACTCAGTGTGTTTTTATGTGTGTGTGATGTGTAAGAGTTTTGTGTGCTCTGTGTGTGCTTCTATGTGATTCTATGGATGTGTTTGTATCAGTGTGCGCAACAGGTGTTAAGAAATAGGAGTAAAAATATAGCTTTCTCTGTTATTAATAAATTAACATACATTGAAGGTTTGACAGTAACAAAGAAGCGTGAGACATTTATGCTTTTGAAAATTATCAAACTTCAGTAACCCACTACCCACATTATTACTACCATGAATAACACCGAACCTGAGCCAAACCAAAATAATAATCCTTTCTACTATAGGCACAACGCCAGAAATATTTTGCGGGGAGGGGGAGGGGCTAGTCAATTATATCGACCCCAGTGCTCAACTGGTACTTATTTCATCGACCCCGAAAGGATGAAAGGCAAAGTGGACCTCGGCAGAATTTGAACTCAGAACGTAAAGATAGACGAAATTCTGCGAAGCATTTTGCCAGGCGTGCTAACGATTCTGCCAGCTGGTAACCTTAATAATAATAATAATAATAATAATAATAATAATAATAATAATAATAATAATAATAATAATAATAATAATAATAATAATAATAACAACAACAACAACAACAACAACAACAACAATAATAATAATAATAATAATAATAATAATAATAATAACAACAACAACAACAATAACAGCGACAACAATAATAATTATAATAATAAACGAATTTAAAATTCAGAAGTGAGTCGGCCAAGGATGTGTGCCACCCTCTAGTCCGTTTGGTTTATACATTAGGGAGAGGTCAGGGAACTAGAAGATATGCTCGGAGTGTTATCAGGAGATATTAACATAGGCAACTTTAAATATTTATACTCTATTAGCGTTCAACATATATGACCTATAGAACCTTGTAACTATAGTAAATAATCAAAAGAATGTCCTATGGGATGGAAATGAATATAAAGAAAGTAAAATCGGTGGTTGGAAGCGAGACAATAAGTCACCAAATATCAATATTAAAGTTGATGGAAAGCTAATTAAACATACACCAAAGATAATAAATCTAGGATATATATGATCAGTAAACATGAAATGTAAAGTAGAAATAGAAAAATAGGATTGAGAGCAAGAAGATAATTTCATGAATTGTCAAACATAACAAGAAAAATTTATATCGAGGCCAGAAAATAGATATTAAAATGTTATGTGTGGCACAATCTACTACATGGAGCCGAAATGTGGACATTAACACGAAAGTGGTATCAAATAGGTTACAAGCCTTTGAGTGATGGTATATAGAAGACTTTCGAGAAAATCATGAAAATGACAATTGTTACTGATCACGTACTAAAAATGGCAAACAACCATTAAAAATCAGCAAACTGTGAAAGCCTTTACATAACTTCTAAGTTGTAACGAGAAATGTCGATTATGCCGCTTTTCTAGATATTACACATATATTTAACAACCCGCAAATGTTATCGAGTTATCACCTCCCATTACCAAATGATTTTGCTAAAATATTATACAATGCCATCTGCAGGCAAGATTCCCCTAGGGTAAATAGAAACAATGCTTCTGCCATTGAATACGTACATATCAACACAAGAAATATTGCTGGAATATTTCCATCAAAACTTTTAGCAAATGCAAACTCAACAGGCCACATATAGTTATTTGGGACAGGAGTGCAAAACCCTATGTGGTCGTGGAGGCTAGCTGTTCTGTTTATGTGAACATCTATTCTGAATATCTTTTCTATTGAAAATCAATGAGAAAGAGAATATATATGCACAACTGATTTGAAGCCTGTAACTTTTCTACCTTGGTTACAAGTTTAAATTTTTACTAATAATTATTGGTGCACTTATTTATGTTAGTAAGTGTCCTGGTGGTAGTTTGGAAAAAGCTAGGATTTTCATGAAAGAGAGAGAGTTTAGCTGATAGACACTTTAATAATACAATCTGTTAGTGAAACAGTAAAAATAAACAACGTTTTTCTAAAGTTTAGCATGTGAATCTTATTGTCGTATTTTTAAAATTCCTGCACGGCACTTCGCTTCTTCCGTAGAAATCAACTTCGTTTTGCGAAGAATTACAATAAGAGGAAAGGAACGTATATGCACTTACATATTAATAAATATGAATATATATGTATACACATGTATGTATGTATGTATGTATGTATGTATGTATGTATGTATGTATGTATGTATGTATGTATATATGCATGCATGTATGTATGTATGTATGTATGCATGTATGTATGTATGTATACCAAGCGCGCATGACCTGTTTTTGCATTATTTTACTGTTAGAAAATTATACAAATTATATATATACTTATGTATGTATGTATAATACACAGACACACACGCACACCACATACGCACACACGCGCACACACACGCACACACACACGCACACATACACATACACCCACACTCACACACACACACATACACACACACGCACACACACACACACACGCACACATACACACACACACTCACACACACACAGATACACACACGCAGATACACACACACACACATACCCATACACGAATGCGTATGTGCACGTAAAGATGATGAAAACATGCGTGTTTTTTTGTGTAAGACTCTTCACTCTGTGTGTGCTCCCTTAGTTGTCTGTATGTCTGCGTCCAATTTCCGGCAATGATTCATTAATATTATATAAACTAAAGTTTTGTATATGTGTGTGAGTGTATGTGTGTGTGTATGTACGTGTGTGTGTGTGTGTGTGTGTGTGTGTGTGTGTGTGTGTGTGTGTG
>NC_068982.1:112139031-112143024 GCF_001194135.2 Octopus bimaculoides
TGTGTGTGTGTGTGTGTGTGTGTGTGTGTGTGTGTATAACGACATATTCAGCACATCTTTTTTTAAAAACGTCTTTCAATCGATTAAAAAAAAATCCAGCCCATAAGATTGGTCTAAACTCTTCAAACAAATTGCTGAATATCTCCTCATCATTAAGAACAATAGTAGAAGTGATTCTATTTAAAGCAAGTAATCTATTTTTGATTTTACCCATTTCCTAAACCACTTATCTAAATGGGGGCATGCAAACTGAACATCTTTACTTTATTGTTCAGCTTGTAAGGCGATGCAACTGTCTTTGCTAAAACATTTCATCAGATGTGAATTTTTCGATATTTTTATTTGACTAATGGCTTTACTAAAGCGGGAAAGCTGAAGAAAAAAATCAATGCAAGGATAATTTCGTTTTCCTTTTATTAAAAGTAAAGGATCCACTAACTATTGATAAGTCTTTCGTTGCGAAGATAAAAAGGATAAAGTTTAATTTAATCTCGTAAGAGGGATTACAAAAGCCCATTATATTATATATACAACTTTTTATATTATAATATAAAGGAAACTTCACACTTGTTGCGATTGGTAAAATGTGGTACACTCACTTGATTATCTAAATATGTTATTACATTGTTTCTTAAAACTCCATTGATATGTTTCGGACTCTGATTTATACTTATATCTAACTAAATTTTTAGATATTAATTTCTGTGTTATGCTATGTACACTTGTATTTAACAGTTAACTAGTGCTTTCATTTTATTTAAAGCAGTGTTTTTTCCCTTCAAATCTTTATTTGGAAGTGCAGTAAATAACAGAAGAGGACACATAGGAATCCCAGTTTTTATATCATAACAAAACCTATGCATACTTACATGCGCACATATCGGTATAGACATAGATGTCTACATATACAAAGGACTTCTGTCGGCCAATGTCAACTATACAACTGTCCATGTTTGTATATGCCTCGGTAAGACGTTTTGATCTTAGCCAAAAGGCCGAGATGTGATAGATTTTTTGAAGACTAGCAATTACCCCTGTATGCTAGTCTACCTTCTCTACGATAGTGATGTTTATCCAAGTGACTTGGGCCGATAAAACTTGGTCCCAAGTCATAATAGGTGTTGCTGTCAGAATGCAAACAGCCGAAATAGATACTGCAAGACATCTCGCTCAATCATAAAGCATTTCTGCCAATCTACCGTCCTAGAGAGATACTCTTTTAACGATATCGAATGAATAAAAAGTAATGTTGGTTCGCCAAGAATTGAACGAACAAATCGAAAGAAATAGTATAGAGCAATATTTGTTCACAATGTATATGCTCTGATTACGATCTATCCAACTATCTAACGACAACATAGATATGCAGAAATATGTAGATACACAAATACATACATAGACATGAATACATACATACATACATACATACATACATGTTGCTATAAGCTTATTTAATATATATTTAAACGATTCGCTAATGCCCAAGGAGGTGTGTGATGAAAAGGCACTTCAGTTTAGACTATCCCGATAATGTGAAGTAGCTATACATTAACCAGTGTGTCTTCTCTTTCTGAAATAGTTGAGTATGATTTGAAGGATATTTAGCTGCTATTTCTATAAAGTAGATCGACCTTTTGAAAGCTTGCGGTTATTGTGCTTTCTTCAATTAACATTAGAGTATTTAAATTAGAATAGTATTTTCTTATTGGCGAATATATATTGAGAATCTTTACGCATGAATCTCGAGGCACTTTCAAAAATAATAAAGGCATTTATATATTCTTTATAACAGAATGAGTTCATTTTTTCTTTTCACAACGGTGATTTACATCCTCAGGGGAAGCAACACCTGATATACACCCGTTCCGTCTGTCATGATGCGTGAATTTTATTTTCTATATTTTCTACCTTTGTGTATTTTACCTTTCACTTTTTTCTATTGCATTAGTTTTCTCGTTTTCTTACACCTGTATCTCTCGCGTTTAGCTGTTATTGTTATATTTCTCATTCGCTTTGCTCTCGTGAACATATTCAGAATAACGAGCTTCAAAGGAAAATACTTTGCGTTTTCCTTTAAAAAAAATATATAATTTTGTCCTTGTTTTTATCTGATTTGTACGAAATATATCTCGTGTAAAACTTTTCTGTTTTCTTATTCAATAGATATTAATAAAGAAACACCATAAACAAAACAGCTTCCTTTTTCCAAATGGTAACAACTGAAACAATATTCTAGACTTTTACTTTTCTGATTTGTGTATAACTAAACCAATGAAGGCCACAAGATTCACAAGGAATATTTGTCAGTTCTACAAAATAATAGTCATACACGCACACACACACACACGCGCACACACACGCACGCCCGCACACGCGCACGCGAACGCACACGCACACAAACACTTACAAGACGCACACGCACGACCGTACGTACACACATAGATACACATGCATTCAGGCGCATGCGCACACTACAACCCAACGCACAAACAAGACGAATGAAGAACGGAACAAAAAATCAAAGAGATTTACAAGTAAAAGACATAAAGGTATTGTCCAGATTGGAGAGATTTAGAAAAGCAAACTAAAGAAATCAAGATAAAATTAACAGCTGAAGATAATCGATACAGAATATGGAGCAAAAACAATAGAATTGAACGGAGTAAACAGTGAGGAAGGACGAGGAGATGTTTCAAATTTGAAAGTAAAACAAATAAAAGCAATTGGCTTACGAATATTGGATAGCTGCGGCAAGGAATATTTAAAATTGTTTGGATTACCACTTATATGAGCTTGCTGGTTTTTTCACATATGTCATTGTATCTATGAACGATTTCATAGAATAAAATATATCGTAGTATTGCTTTCAGACCCATCTTAAAGAGTAGGAAATAATAGCCTAATGTTGATTTTAGAGCAAGTTACTGAGAAAGTAACCATTTTGTAAGACTCATTATTCAATGTTCTTTGTTGCATTGACTTACTTAGTGTTTTTTTCTTACAGCTCTGTCAGAATTCTTTGATATTTAATCAGATTTACATAAAATGAGAAAAAGATAGTTAGGGCTGGGAAATCAATGTGAAATAACACTTACATGACCAGACTACATTAGTTTAGAAAAACGAGAGAGAAGAAAGTTGAATTATTTCGAAAACCTGTGAAATATAAACAGTTGTCTGCAGTAATCAAAGACAATATAAGAAGAAAATCGGCTTGCTTCTAAGACAGAAATCAGAAATAAGAAGGCATAAGATTTTAATTGTACAAATGTAAAATTAGATGACTTATCTTACTTTCAAAGAAACATTTAATAAATGTAAAGAAAAATAGGAACGTTTAAAATACAGAAAAATAACCACCTTCCTATTTACCTCTCTACCTACCTACATATATATATACACAAGTAAGAATACATAATAATACATACATACATACATACATACATACACACATGCATGCATGCATGCAGACATACACACATACACACGTGTGCGTGCAGACACATCATACTTTATATATAAGAAAAAGCAAGAAATTAGAATCTAATATTCTAAAAGATAATAATTAATGAGATAATAACTACTAGGCTGTAACCCACGTACATACACAGACCTTCAATCATCTGCACATATAACCACACACACACACACACACACACACAAAAACACGCATACACATGTGCACACAGAGAAACATTTGTGAGATGGTAACTCGAAGAAAGCACATTTAGATTTTTTTTACTTGTAATAAATATACACATATACATACAAACTAGTATAGATGCATTCGTATATATATATATATATATATACGAATGCATCTATATTAGTGTGTATGTGTGTGTATATGTATATATATATATATATATATATATATATATATATGTATCTATGTATTACAACAATGCAACTACACGTATGCCGTAGGCGATTTCTTCATCTTTGGACGTTTCCCTTTCTCCTTTCTGACAAAGAGCTATGCTCGAAACATTA
>NC_068982.1:112143388-112143930 GCF_001194135.2 Octopus bimaculoides
TTTGAGGCTACGTTCTTCAACAGAAAGGAATAAGAAGAAATGAGCAGAGAGAAAATGAAAAAAAGAAACGTGTAGAGTTCAGCGGTCCACCATGGCGGTTGAAAGAAAGGGAGATAATAATAATAATAAAGGAGGTTGAATGGAAGGGAAAAAATAATAGTGCTAGTGATCCCAACAACAGAAGTTGCGCGTGCGCATGTGTATGTGAGACACATATATTCGTGCGCATATATACATGTATATTTTAATTGTGTACATATATATATATATATATATATATTTGAAGATAAGCAACAAAAATTCAATAGGTTATAGCAGTACGTACAGCAGCATAGTCGAGATGGTATGTTTTCTGTTACTCATGTTTTTTGCAAACATCTTCAAAATGACATTCTAAAATGAAATTCCATTATGCAGCTGAGGAGTACATTTTCATTGTACATTCTGTGGCGTTCTCACTACGTGAATAAATGGAGCTTGTACGAAACGTACGTACTGCTATAACCTATTGAATTTTTGTTGCTTAACTTCAAATTTTATTC
>NC_068982.1:112143940-112149074 GCF_001194135.2 Octopus bimaculoides
ATATATATATATATATATATATATATATATACATACATACGTACTTATATATAATGTATATATTGAAACAGAGAGAGAAAGCGAGAGAGAGAGAGAAAGGGATAAAAAGTGAGATAGAACATGAAAGCATATATTTCACAAATATTTCTTCAATTATATTCAACAGCTGTTTCATTAAGTAACACTCCAACAAATGTAAAACTTCATAATTGTGATGCATTATCAAATTTAATTTCATTTAAAAAAGTGTTTACCCTAATCGACAGAACGGTGAATAATCTAGAAGAATATGTGAAATTCTTGCCCTTCTCATTTTATGCGAAATATGTTGCGCTTCGAGAGCGCTCTAGCCGATTATGCACATGCATTCATGTTGGTTCTGCTCTGTTTATCCAACTAAATATAAGTCGGAGTTTAAGAACAACTGTTATTCATTTAGCTCCGATCTACCGTGAATGTTTTCGTTGATGTATAAGCATGAATTATCTCCCTTATTTTCGTTCCCTCTCTGTCTGTCTTTCTGTCTGTCTCTCTCATACTTTATGTATATACATAATTATTTATATATGTGTATGTACACACACACACACACACACACACACACACACACACACACACACACACACACACACACACACACACACACACCTTACTCTTGTTATAATTGTAAAGCTTCAGGAGGCTGTTATCACACTCATGCTTTTGTTTCAAGGATATCAAAGACAATATTATCCAATGTATGTTTATATTCTAAAAGATTGCATGTCGTATGATAATGGATGTGCGACTGCAATTTCTAGTAGGTCCGCTAACCTACGTAGACGCTCAAGTTATTTCCTGCTTGTTCATTTTTTTTTTTCTGGTTGAACAGTTCTTTAACTAAAGCACTAGCTGTATTATATATAGTACATATTAATTCGAAGTGACGATACTGGGATATTTAGTGCAATGTGTTTAGATGAAACTGCTTTGTAATCTGGTGTTGTCCCAATTAGAGGTATTACCGGACTTTAAGCGTGTGTTACGGGGTTTTTTTCTTCATGCTTTTGCAGTTGTCTTGAGCTAGGTTCTGCTGATAATGAATAGTTTTTTTTTCTACTTTCTCACCGTCTCATTAATATTTTTTTGTCTGATCATGAATTCAGACGTTTCAACTGATTAAATTCTCGGTTAGTATTTACATGTGGCCTAATGTAGATCGATATATTTGCCACTTACTGGCTTTCAAATGAAGTAGCTAACTAAACTGTTCAAACTAACTGTATAACTGGTAGATCAGTGCGTGCGTACGTGTGTATATGTGTGTGTATGTGCGTGATTGAGAGAGCGAGAGAGAGAGAGAGAGAGAGAGAGAGAGAGAGAGAGAGAGAGAGAGAGAGAGAGAGAGAGAGGGGCAGAGAAAGATAGGGATGGGGGTATGAATTAATTTACAGAAGTAAGTATAGGAGTTTGGAGAGAGTTGGACAAAAAGATAAAGACAAAGGAGGGTCTGAATTGTTATTTTGGCAAACCGATTGAAACTGGAGACGTCTGGCAATTACAACATCTGCCCGAGCTAATCTTCAGATAGATCACTTGTATAATCCGCTAAAAGCATTTGGGAATGTCCTATAAGTGGTAGGCTTAGAGGATACTCTCAGTTGACGTTTACCATCATCATTATCGTCAGCATTTCCATCATGGCCACCACCTTTTCTCTTACTCTTCCTAATCATCATCATCACTGCAGTTTCAATCATTTCCTAAATGAATAAAGAAGGTGCCAACCATACTTGAAGAAGCGGTCCTTCAAGTGACTTATCAAATCAACCAGCATTTAAGTCGTTACTTCCATTTCTTCCACAATTTGTCTTCTAAAATTACAATTTTAATAAAATAAATAGACACCTGGGAATTTTTTTCTCTCTCATATAATTAGAACAATTAACTTAAAGTCACCATCCACATGGAAAATGATAGCTAATATATAGCGTCAACATAATATAAAGAATATTAAACGGTGAGCTTGGTTCTTGCTAACTGTTTAATACTGCCTAAATTAAATGTGTTTATATTAACTTAATTAGAACAACGATTCCACTTCAATTCATTATAGTGTTGATATAATTGTCAATTTCGTAGCAAAATTAAAGACAACTATAATTTGAAGAGCCTAATGTTGATCTGTGATTTTCCTCTCTTTGCTTCTGTTACTCTAAATTAGCTAAATCCATACCCTCTCCACCTAAACCTACTCGATGAACTTGTCTTCCCCTCTCACCAGCCTCATTATCTCTTATCTCCCGTATAACTTGACTGAATACTCTTTCTCACCACCGCAAGCCTCTAGATCTTTTCCACTCACGCGTTTTTCAAATAATGACCTACAAACTACTTTTGAGATGAAGATCAATTGCACGAGCCTCATCATAGGCAAGATGTCTGCAAAGGTCATGGACATTACTCCTTCGCCTTTGTCTAATACAGAGAACAAGAAATGTTCGTATACTTTGTGGAAAGTAGTGTTCTGCCATCTAAAGCAACATTTCACTTTCATCTTAATAATTCTATTGAATAATTTGTGTTAAAACACGTGTATAAAAGAAAATAGGAAAATAAAGCTGGTCAGGAATAAGAACTGCAAACAATACTGGTTTTATCGAAATGTTTTTTTTTTTTTAATAACAGGTTCCCCATGAATATATAAGACTTCCTTTCAGAACCGGAAATCAATTTTTAGTATATTAGCACAATGGTATTTGTAGCACCATATAGCATATAGCCTCAATGTCATATTGCGTAGTATTCCCTGAAATAATTCAAATTTGAACTGAGGACAAGTCTTTAACTCATGAAACATTGATGTCAAATTTTAGCGCAAGGCCAAAAATTTAGGCGAAGTGGGTAAGTCGATTGCATCGACCCCAGTGCTAAACTGGTAATTATTTTATCGACCCGGAAAGGATGAAAGGCATAGTCGACCTCAGCCGCATTTGAACTCAGAACATAAAGTCGGACGAAATGTCACTAAGCATTTTGCCCGGCGTATTAACGATTCTGCCGAGCTCGCCGCGTTAATCTCTTGAAATATGCTGTCCACTAAGGCTGCGAGCTAGCAGAATTGTTAGTACGCCAAGCGAAATGCATAGCAGCTATTCGTTCAGCTTTACGCTTTGAGTTCAAATTTCGTCGAGGTCGACTTTAAATTTCATCCTTTCGGGGTCGAACAAAATAAGCACCAGTTAAGCACTGAGATCGATTTAATCGACTTAGTCCCGCTCCCTTAGTTGCTAGCCTTGTGCCAAAATTTGAAACAAGTATTATGCTTTGTTTACATTTGACGGATATTTGTCCTCATCGTTTTTGTTGTTAATACAACGTTTCTGTAAATAGAAAAATGGAGAACCCCCTCCTGTAGGATGTAGTTAAAATAACAGACATTGCAACTTAGCGGTTCGGCAAAAGTACCGATAGAATAAGTACTAGGCTTACAAAGAATAAGTCCTGGGGTCGATTTTTGCGACTAAAGGTGGTGCTCCAGCATGATTGCAGTCAAATGATTGGAACAAATAAAACAATAAAAGAATAGGAGAATATTATATATATATATATATATATATATATATATATATATAACTACATACACAAAAAAAAACACACACACCCAAACACACAGGCACACGCACACACGCACACACACACATATATAACTATATACGTATGTAATATGGTGTACATCAAATAGCTATACAAAACTTGGGTGGTATTAAATTAGACGGTCAATAAAACAGCCAGAGTTTATTAGTTTTAAGTTGTGCTCCTTTTGATTTTTAATATGAATGATACGAGTGAAAACACGACGTACGATATTATCGATCCTGTAAAAAAAATGTGATTTATAAGAAAGGAATAGAAATGGTAAAAAAATATGTGTACATCCTTTAATCTTCCAGCATTCTCCTATGATTTTATCTCATCAACTTATCTAGAACTTTTGTTCTTACAATCTAGTTTTAAGGGTGAAGAACTCTCCTATTATGCATAAACAGTCATAAAACAGGAATACATTGTTTTATGGCGGTCCTTCATTACTACACCATCGAGAACCAAAAATAATTGAATTTCTTTAGAATCCACAGAGGATATATTATTAAAAAAAAATGAATCATTCTGAGATGTCAGTATAGTCAAAGTAAATATCAATAAAATATTTTCTTTTGGCATCAAGTAATTTTTTTTTTTTTTTTTTTTGCATGGTTGTAAAGGGTTTATAATTAATTTCAACATTGGAGTATAATTTATTATTCCCCGATCATATATTTCATTAAGAAATTTGAAGAAGGAAAGAGAATGTTATATGTAATAACCAGCGAAGTAACTGTCAGCAATCGGTAATTAAAAAAATATATAAAACCCAATTTTCGCAGAGGGAATAGACTAAATGAAGGAAAAGTTATTCACGGGTGATAAATCAAGTAGTTGAAATATTGCATTCAAGTACAAATTATTGCCTTTTTACCTTGTAGTTATAGGAGTGGTGACGAAAAGTTATATTGGGCGAAGTACGTCTTCAATATCAGTACATAAGAATATTTGTGATAAATACATATCCCTCTTGGAAAGATAGAGCGACCAAGCTATAAAGATATAATCAACTTCGCCTAAAATTACTATATACGTTACAAGATATATACTTCAAACAATATTAACATCCTTGGAATGCTTCTACATCAGAGACAAAATATAAAGAAGGTAATAATTGTTTTGATGTCAACAGATGTCATTTGATGAAACATGCCTTTCCTTTTGCCGAATGTCAAAGATTAAGTTTCTGTCAAATAAAACTTTTAAATATTATAAGAAGGGATCTTTTTTAAAACGGGGGCCACATTTTTCATTAACGAAACACTTTGAAACTTGGAACACTGGTAGAATGTGTCATATAAAACATCTTTTTCTCTTAGTCTTCTTAAAAAAAAAAAGAAATCCATAAATTATTCCATGTTAAAGTTGTCGTATTTCTGTAATTTCAACCAATCACTGACGTCCATTCAGCCGATATACATTAAGTGCCGACTACATAAACAAACGATTCTGAAACAATTAACCCTAACCCTAACCCTAACTCTAACCCTAACCCTAACCCTAACTCTAA
>NC_068982.1:112151043-112160130 GCF_001194135.2 Octopus bimaculoides
ATATATATATATATATATATATATATATAATGTTTACTATCAGCTTTCTCACATAACAGCGTTTTTTGCTTAAACATGGCGCTCTGGCAAAGCTACATATTATTTCAAATCAGGATGTCTTGCAAAATATTTGATTATCATCATTGGTCTTTTAGATAGATACACAATCACAGATTTATAGCACTTGTATCTTATCAATATCAGGAAATGAAAAGTTGATTTCAACGATGAAAAGTAATAATTACGTAATAGTGAGAAATCGACATGTTATATATCAAAATGATAAACTCATATTATACTTAAAGAAATCATTGTCAATAAATATTCCGGGTCGATAAAATAAAGTACAATCAAATACTGGGGTAGATTTAGACGACTATACCATTATTCCAAAGTCGAGGACTTGTGCCTCTCTCATAAACCAGTGTTCTGAATAGAAAGATTTTGATATTTTACCAAATAGGTATGTTATAATTACCATTTTGAAATTGTTATCGATATCATTTCCTATTTCACATTACTGAAACAATAAACATATCTTTCGTCGTATGTCACTTAGTATATGATAAATTTGATGAATTTGTTCAAACCATAGTAAATCCAATTTTCTTTGGGAAGTTGCAACTTTCAAGATAATTATCTGGTGATCAATAATTGTTCATGATTGAGGCACCAGGGCAATAATCTTGAGGGAAAGGAATCAGTCGATGCCATCAACCCCAGTCCTTTGTCTTTCTCTATTTTATCGACTCCAAAATGATGAAAGGCAAAGTTGACCTCATCCTGATTTGAATTTAGAACGTTAAGACTTAGAACATATCTCTACCTTAACTGGTAATGAATAATTGAAACAGCAGTAGTTTATATTGGTGAGAGTAGGCAATTGGCGTCAGCGATTACTCAAAATATTTCATGAGATACTGATATAGAAGTCACAGCAAGTGTGTGTAGATATAACATAAAGTAGGCATGAAATTCACATTACATATTTTATTTAATATATACGTATTCTCCGCATAATATATAGAAGATGTATTTTTCTAGATCATCTGTAGATTTATGCAATAAAGCGAGAGCAACAGGCATGATTTGACATTGAACCAAAAAAAAAAAGCGTCTGTTTTTATTCTACGGAACTTGGGACTGCGCTGCACTCTGAAAAATTCTAAGGCGATTAAGAATGCCACTGAGTTATGACAGTATGTTGGATAGACTTGAATAATTTACTCATCAAACGTCTTGTATAACTGATGAGACACTACGAATAGAGGTCTTGTTGCTCATTGTATTCATCTGACGTGAATTAACTTTGAATATTGAGGAGGTATCATGACCAATGTAAGACTTCTTAATTAAAGGCTCGATGTGGGGAAAGACATGATTAAAATTGTCTTTGAAAATCAGTATGTAATACTTTTAATTATGAACGTATATTTCTTAACATCGAAATAACTATTTCATGTACCATGATATTAGCAAATTACGTGTGGAGACGACTGGAATCGCTGCCACTAACCTCAAATTCAGTGCACTTAATACTAGCATTTCCTTGGAAAAAACATGTACAAATACTGAACACAAGTATTTGTCTTTCATTGCATATGAATGTTGCAATATATTAATTATGTTACATGAATGGATTATTCATTATATATATATAAGCAAGATATAAGTTAGAGGTCATGCGACCATCTAAGGGATAGATGTATCCGTAGGCACTCCTGGTGTATTACCTCACTATGTATAGTTCTCTTTATAAGGTATACGGTAGTAGATAATTTATAGGTAAAACCGTAGTTTAATATATATAGACACGATATCTTCTCTATATCGATATCTATCTCTGTCACTGTCCCTCTCTCCCTCTCTCTCTCCCGCCCCCTCTCTCTCTCTATCTATATCTATATCTATATCTATATCTCTCTCTCTCTCTCTCTCTCTATATATATATATATATATAATGAATAATCCATCTGTTTCAAATCCAAATAATTCTTTAATCCTTTAATTTAATAACAAGTAATGTTAATTTATTAAATTAATTTTGGGCAGTTAACATGAACACTTTATATTTACATGAGTTTCCAACGATAACTACTACAATTGGTTAATTTCGAATTTAATATGGTACATAAGGAATGTTAATCTACATGTATATGTAGTATCCGATTCATTTGTAGAACGAAAACATTTTTATTTTACAACATGTACGAATCACAAAACTTATATTATCAATTGCAAAAATTTATGGTAATCTTAGATAGATTCTATGTCCCTACCTGCTTTTTCTTTGTATGCTGAGATTTTCAATTTTACGAATATATTTTCTTTCACCATTATCGCTTTGTTCTTCCTCCGATTTTTCCGCTCCACCAACCGCACCCTTTTCTTGATCTATTCCTGCTTGAGTCACCATCTTCTTCAAGTTGGTCTGTTGAATTCTTTAACGCAGCCGTATTTATAGTTACTGAAGCTCAACCAAGAATTGGCACCCTTCTTCCCCCACTATAACAGTAATTAACCTTCTCGCAATGCATAATAAAATAAGTCAAAATTGCAATCAGCAACTCTACCCAATTTCTCAGTATTTAGAACCTTCAATTAGCCCATAAATACATCTCATTTGCCATATTTTACCTAATCGCACCAGGCTTCTAAAACGCAACAATTATTCTGAACTAAATTACATTATTGTGTTGCTTAATTATTGGTGTAATTTAGGGCGGTGGATAGCAGCAATGATATAACAATGGACAAAAAAAGCTTTATAGTAATGAGCAGTGAGTTCAGATCTTACTGAAGTCAACTTTCTATTCTTCCATGATCGATAAAATAATACAAATCAAGTACTAATGTTGGTTAATGCCACAGGATCCCTATCAGCCAATGCTAGATAAATTTGTTTCCTTTACGAAGAATGGATGGCAGAATTAGTTGTGGTTTTGCAATATTTAGATAGACTCCCATAGCATTGTGAACTAAAATCCCAACGTTTTCATGCTTTCGAGGCCTATACAACACTGACAGTAAATTTGGTGGAAGATATCTCTTTAACTGAAACGTATGCCCTTGTGCCAATGTAACAAATTATTATTTGAGAGATTGAGAGAGATTGAGAGAGAGAGAGAGAGAGAGAGAGACAGACAGACAGAGAGACAGACAGACAGAGATAGACAGACAGAGACAGACGAAGACAGATAGACAGACAGGCAGACAGAGATAGAGAAACAGAGAAACAAGACAGACAGAAAGTGTGTGTGTGTGTGTGTGTGAGAGAGAGAGAGAGAGAGAGAGAGAGAGCAGTTACATGCCTTGCAACTGTTTACCCACTTCTTCTATCATCTGCATTTTAAGTTCAAACCACAACATAGTAGATATTATTTCTAATACACATTGGTCGATAGAATAAGTACCAGTTATACATTAGGACTTATTGAATCAACTATAGCACTCCCATACCAAATCATGATTTTCTACTAATATGAAAAGTTATCGATTCCAAGTCTTTGTTGCTGAAAAAAATTTCTCCCACTAAAAACTTTCGCTAGCTTTCCCATAAAATACAATTAAGTAACCAACACAA
The DNA here is from genome assembly GCF_001194135.2 of Octopus bimaculoides. Taxonomy (NCBI): domain Eukaryota; kingdom Metazoa; phylum Mollusca; class Cephalopoda; order Octopoda; family Octopodidae; genus Octopus; species Octopus bimaculoides. The sequence continues at coordinate 112,154,627 of NC_068982.1, forward strand.
GCAAAATGAAGAGCGTCTACAGTATTTTTGTTAATACATAAATAAGAGAAACTGCTAGTAGAATATGGTAATTGCATACCACTGTTTCAGAAAACTTCTGTTTTCATCGTGTGATACAATGACAGTATTCAATATTTCATGTTTACAAATAACTTACAAAAAATATTTACAAGTTATTCGTAATTAATCCCTTGCCTGACCAGGCATTAGTTTATTCTAAACGTTCATGCTTGTTTTAAAACTTTTAGTTAAACTTTGTTTTGTATGTTCTCAGTAATATAAAGCTTTGCCTTCATAAAGTCCCAAGTTACACTCGTGGTGAAAAAATAAATAGAAAGAGAAGAAAAAAAATGAAAATAGAAAGGATGTGTACCGTATATGATGCATGTACGCTAAGAAAATATGTCCCGTGTATCACATGTGCTATAAAGGGCAGGTAAAGCTTTACAGACTATCGAAGTTTAAATTATAGTCTAATCTTATGTTGGGGGAATGTATAATATCAGTGCTCTTTTATTCTTATCCGGTTAGTTGCATACACCGGTTACTGAAAATTTCAATTACATGTAATTAAATGGAATCTTCAGTTATATCAACCATGAAAACGGAAGGGACTGTACTCCGTTAATATTATCATTTTCATGACATTTTAATAAAATGAAGCCACTTCATAAAATTATCAGTTCTAAAAGTTAACATAACAAGATGTATTTTTACAATAGTATTTGGATAACATTTGGCAAATCTTCAACGTTACAATATCAATTTACAAATCTAATCCACCTCAGTCAAAAATTGCTCTTGAATTATTTAATATATTATAAGCTAAAATACTACAATTCATTATATCATTTTTTATCAAAGATGCAAAATCTACAAACTTTGTAGAAGTTGACAAACTTTATCTTTCATCACAGAGGGACGACCGGATATGTACCTGTCATATACAGATAACTATATAAGTGATAATAACCCTCCCACTAAAGACTACGATATTACATTATATTAAGTCTGACTTATGCCATGTCATTACTGAATAATAAATTTTAAAGATGCGACTACTTTGTTCTATATTTATTTAATATGATTATAAAAGTATGATTAAAGAAGTATTGATCTCAATTACCAACAAGCTACAAGGAATTATCAGTAAACAACAAAAATACTTTGGCCCCAGTATATATAGCTTCAAGACAATAAAACTATATTAAACAATTTCATATAATAATTGCTCTCAAGGGACATAACTCTTTCTTTTATAACCAGCAGAGTTGCGGCCAGTGACCAACGTGCTTGAAGCGAACATCATCTATTGATATTGACATTTTGCTGGAGTTAGCGCCAACTCTAAAATCAATACACAGCTTTCTTTCTTCTGTTAATTCTAAATTATTTCAATCAAGAAGCTTTCATAGGGTTTTTTTTGTTGCTATTGCTACCCTATAGACTTATTTTGGATGTAAATTCAAATGTATATTTATATTTTTTGAGGTAGATGACGAGAAAAGTAGAGACGAATTTAATGATTATAACTTGGCGTGGGAATATAGATGGACAACAGCAAGCAAGCAATGTATACATACATACATACATACATAATATATGTACATACATATACATACATACATATATACATATATTCTATATTATATATATATATATGTGTGTGTGTGTGTGTGTGTGTGTGTGTATTTGTATAAGTATGTATATGCGTGTTTGTGTGTTTGTGCAGCCAAACGCATAAACAGATACGTAGATGTATGCGCGCGCGAACATACATAAACACACGCACACAGCCTGAGCTACATCTATCTATCTATCTATCTATCTATCTATCTATCTATCTATCTATCTATCTATCTATCTATCTGTTTGTTTGTCAGTTTGTCTGTCTGTCTATCCATCTACCCACACAGCTTTTCTATACATCATCCTGTAGGTGCACCTGGACACATCCTCAGTGCTGTTTCCTGAAGTTATTGGGTCTTTCGAGTCTTTCAAGAATAAGACACCCTCAGCCAGGCGACCAGTTTTGAGCATGCCACAACTTTATCCATTCAACACGTATGTATGTATGTATGTATGTATGTATGTATGTATGTATGTATGTATGTATGTATGTATGTATGTATGTATGCATGCATGTATGTATGTATGTATGTATGTATGTATGTGTGTATGTATGTATGTATGTATGTGTAGGTGTGTACGTGCATACATACATACATATATGATGTGTGTACGTATGTCTACGTATGTATGTATTTATGTATGTATGTTTGTATACATGTATGTATATATGTGTCTGTGAGTGTCTGTATGTGTGTTTGGCTACATATATCTACACAGACTCACATGTGTGTGTTAGAGGGTATGTATGTATGTATGTGGGTATATATGTATATCGCAGTATAAAAATAATCAAAAAGCACATCAAAATGTATAATTCCTCAGCTCGAACACTTGGTTCCGATAACATGCAACAGAGAAAACCGTACTAAAGGTGACTCAAGGGCCAAGCAGGTGGACTTGACTAGGACATATTTTATCTTCCAATCCTCATACAACTAAAAGTCAACAAGAGCTTGGAGATTAAAGGTGTATAACTACATACTGCAAACCATTTAGTTCGGTGTTTAACGGATTTGGTCAGCCATCACTGGAATAATAATTACTATGAAGTTAAGCAAAACACCAGTAATTTTTATGAGAAGTGGATAGTCAAATTGCATCGATAACAGTATTGAATTGGTACTTCATTGTATTTACCCCGCAGAGATGGTAGGCAACATTGATATCGTTAGGATTAGATATAAACATTGCAACGTATTTAGTCCGAGGCTCAAACGTTTCTGCCAATCTAATACCCAAAATAGTCGTTTCTAATGAAAGTACAGGGCCAGCAATTTTGTGACAAAGGCGTTATTTAATACCATCGATCACAGTACAAGACTGGTAGTTTATTTTATCGAAATACAAAGTTAACCTTGGTGATGATTGAACTCTGGATGTAAAGAGCCAGAACGCATACTGTAAGCGTAGTTTGTAAGTTTAAGGAGGAATATTCCAACACCATTAAACTTACAATTCGAATTGTTTCTTATTTAGGTACAAGAAGAAATTTGTTGGGTTGAGGCTAGTTGATTAAATCGACCCAGTTTTTGAGTGATGCTTTATTTTATTGATTCTGAAAGGATGAAAGACAAACTTAACCTCGGTGGGTTTTGATCTGAAAATGTAATGAGCAGGAACAAATATTGCAAGTAATTTTGTCTGAACGCTCCAGGTTATATAACAACGTGAGCTGCAATATTCTACAGCCCTCTTTCAGCAATCTGTTTAATAAGACGAGTATTCAGCAATAGTTTATGGCATTCTCTACTTTACATAACAAGGTCAGTACTTAACAATACTGAATAATACTCCCAGATTAACAATGCAATCTCTGTAGCTGACATTTGCCAAGCGCTTTTAGAACAAGGTATAAATATTAATTCGATTCATTCAGGTATTAGATTGGTACTTTATTTTATCGACCCTATAAATTTGAAAAACAAAACTACCGTCAGCATGATTTGAACTACGAACTTAAACGGCCTTAACTAAATGCAGCAGCGTCGGATGTTCTAACGATTCAGACAATGCACCGATTAAATGGAGTAACAATCGTAATTTCAATGTTCGTTGAAGCCATTAAAGTACATGGTGAGAGAAGATACACATTTCACTAGTTAGAAGGAATCTAATATACTAGGTGCAACCGAATAAAATGTAACGTCTCTGTTACAGCTTCATTCTCAGCTTGAATCTAGTTAGCCATGATGGGTTTCGTATATCTGTAGCCCCAGCATTACTTTGATGGCGTGTGCAGCTCTCTCACTCAATAATAATAATAATCATAATGATGATGATGATGATGATGATGATGATGATGATGAGGAGGAGGAGGATGATGATGAGGATGATGATAAGTGCAGAATCTGTAGACAAAACGGTGAAACCGTATGACATATAACCAGCCAATGTACGCCACTAGCCCAGAAGGAATATAAGAGCCGCCACGACAATATAAGCAGGCTTGTCCATTGGACACTCTGCAACAAGTATGGACTTACAGAGCAACAAATTGGTACGACCTGAAGGCATCGTCGAAAATAGAAATGCAAAGATCCTATGAGATTTCATGGTTCAGTGCGACCAGGAGATAGAGAGTAGGAAGGCGGACATAGTCTTAATTGAGAAAGAAAACAAACTATGCTGGATCATAGATATAGCATGCCAAACAAGGTATGCGATAAGGACGAAAGAAAAGTCGAGAGACATGGCAGGTTATCTTGGGAAGTTAAGCAGTTGTAGTCGAGGAAAAAGGTAGCAGTAGTAGCAAAAACTGTTGGAGCCCTAGGAGCAGTGAGCAAAAATCTCGAGAAGTACGTGGAACAAATGGGGGCTGCAATAAGGGTGGAGCACTTGCAGAAAACAGCACTGCTTGGAACCACTCGAATACTCCGGAATGTTCTCGAAAAATAAGAGGCGTTACCTTAGTTCACTGGTAGTGAACAGCTGACACCGTAGTACATCTCCAGCGTTAGAAGCTGTACAAACGCAATAATAATAATAATAATAATAATAATAATAATAATAATAATAATAATAATAATAATAATAAGAAGAAGAAGAAGAAGAAGAAGAAGAAGAAGAAGAACATTGATATAGTTATATATTGATATACTGATAGTATCTTCGTCCTGAGTAAAAACTAACCTATCTTCTCAATGGTAATCATATTTTCTCGTCAAATGATTATGAGTCGAATAATTATGAGTTCACACTTTTGAAAGGGAGATAAGCTTTAGGCTAAATGTGGACTCATAAAGATATACAGTTTTCTCTGATTTCAGATATTGCTATTCATTACAAGTGCTTTGAAAATTTAATTTGAGATTTCGTACATGGATGAAATTTTCTATTAACATTTACATCAGGAGATTTTCTACATATTTACGTACAAACTAATACTTTCTCATAAGTATCATGTCTAAACATTCAATGAATGTCTAGTACTATATCAATATTTCCTCACCAGAAATCCGTACAGGTTATTGAAGTATGATAAATATCAGAGTTAAAAGTTGAAAAAAAAAATGCTGTCTGGAACACGCTATGTCTGTTTCTAATCAAGCAATTATAGAATAGTTTTATAAACTACAGTAATCACCTTTTATAGCTACGCTATAGCAATCATTGAAGTTTAATTGAAATTGCCTTTATGTGGAATCTTATTTCTATCATTTATCTATTCTGTATATATCTATGTTGTTAGAACATGGATCTCTGGCGAAAGTTAACTTTGTAATTGATGACGCAGTTGAAGAGTTGTAATCTGATAAGGGACGTAAATGAAATGATTCAGTAAAAGATCTAAATATTTGTTCATGACAAAGTAAAGGATTCTTTATCATCCTTATCACTGATCAAATTGAAGAATTTGGTGGGGGGGGGGGGGG
>NC_068982.1:112160166-112162871 GCF_001194135.2 Octopus bimaculoides
GTATTCGAAAGCGGGGATTTTTGGCAAAAAAAAAAAAAAAAAATGGGGGTGGGGACGGGCGGAATACTTTCCGATTTTTGAATAGAAAACATTTTCAACTTTGTTAAATACTATTTTGTTAACATAGTTTACGTATACTAAGTAAACAATGTGAACAAGAAAATGAATAATGATCGTTTAGTACTTACCCTTCCGCTTTAGTATGCCTACTACAATAACGAAAAATGTAGGATCCAAGGAGGGAACGACAATAAGTTCGCTCTAACTACTGCTAGGAATAGCAGCCAAATCTTCCAGATTTCACACCTTTCTTCCCACTATAAAAGTGATGTACAATAGCGTCACACTAGATGCGCACTACTAGAATAAAAGATGAGGCAGTCACGGCTGGATCACCTTTCATTATGAGTCTGCTCTATCAGTGCTGATGGTAGGTTAAAGAATAATGACAACAACAACACCAGAGAAATGTGAAATAAATGTTTAAAAACCTTAATGAAACTCGAAATTGAAATCATAGTAAACAAAATGTAATATTCTACGACAAGAACGTCAAGTGATTCATTAAGTTTTCACAAAATCTCCGAACAATTCAAACAATTCATTAAAAACACCAAAGAATATTGCATTGACTATATATCACAGATGGTTACTGTTATCAGTTTAATATTAGCTATTAAGTATTTCACTATTGCTTACTGTCAATTAATCAAAGTTGAGTCTCACTATAATTCGACAATCAAGCAGTGATTTTGGTTTTATTATTGATGTATTCGGAAATTCTAGCAAAGCAAACATTAACTAACGCTGGGAACATTGAACGAGTTGTCAGTAATAAACCACTGGCGTCTCAGTACTCATTAATATTTACTTCAGCAATTGGGTAAGTACTCTGCTAACCCTGTACCCAATCCGGATTTGATTTCCTGTTCATGTCATTAATATACTTGAGAAAGGCATTAAGGAGAAGCGATTTTATTCTCGTATAAAAATATATGGTCCAAGCAATAAATCAATACTAAATCTTAGATTCTGTATGGACAGTTTCAATTATCAAGCTTTATGTAAACGTTTTCAGACAGCAATCTATTAAAATGCTTTAAAATAGTTTCCAGTGCATACGCTATAACTATGTTCATCGATAGATCACAGATCAACAACTAGGGTCGATCTTACCTTTATTCCGACAGGGTCGATACTATATGTGTATATGTATGTATATATATTTGTGCATGTGTGCGTGCATGCTTGTATGTATGTATGTATGTATGTAATAGTTAATGTTTCCCTTTAAGTTTGATTGAGCAGACGTAGGACAATGGAATTTCAGTCGTGACTATTTGGTCTGTTTGCATTAATCAGGAACTATATTGTTCATCATGTTAAAAGAGAAAGTGTGCAATTTGATGAAAATGTAGCTGCTATTTCTATGACATCAAATGACCTGATATACAAGTCAATACACTACTGTTGATATAATCTACCTATGCTTTTATAACCATATACAAAATTGGCAATATACCTAAGAAATCAATATCGCAAGATGGCGTTATCGTCTGCTAGTGTTTGGATGAAAACAAACGTTTTAAATATAAAATACAGGAATAAAAATATGAAATTAATTTCAATGAATTAATACCAAGTTGAAATAATATTGCTTGAAAATCGTTGAGAAAATACATTTTGTTGGTGGAGACTAATTATAGTTATTATAATGTTTTCGCTAGTGTAGCCCGACATAATGATCGTTTGCTGGCTACTTATTCAGCATCATTTGTGACCATCTTATCAATTTTAGGATTGTTTGATTTAAACTTCTCCCACCCTTTCACGTCGTTCCCCGCCCCCTACCAACGTTTGCTTCATTCTCCCGATCTTTTATATCTTTTCTTCCCCTCGTTTACTTCATCTCTCTATCAGAGCGATGATCAAAGCAATTTAGAAGTACAGTCTGACAGTGATGGCTGACAGAAAGGATGAAAGCTAACAGTGTCTATAATTAACTGCTTTAAGCCGGTTAATAGGGACAAATCAAAATATCAGCCATAATGGACAGTTGGCCAACTTGTTGTCAGTAATAAAGATATGTTCTAGAAGTGACGGTATAAAAGACTGAAAAGGGATAGAGAGAAAGGGAGGAATAAAAACGGGAGTTGAGGAGGTGGAGAAGGGTGTTGGTGGCTAATGATTTTGTTAAAAGTAATCGTGTTCTATAATGATTTATCTATAACTCAGGAAACCGCAGTGTATCTATTTGAAGGATGTTGTGATGTTCATAACAACATCAGAGTAAATAGAAATAAGCATTTTTTTGACACTTCGCATAATGGCATTTGCATATATGTATACATACATACATGCATACATACATGCATGCACACATACATATTACCATATGTATGTGTGTGCGTGCGTGTATGTAAGTGTGCATGTGAGTGTAAGTGTGTATAATTGCTTTTGTATCGAATTACAGTAAAACTATTTTACTTTAAAGTGAAGGGTTACTCAATACTTTCTTAGAGTACATATTTATTATACTGTTAAAAGAAAAGTAGTGAAATTGACTTTGGAGTTTCAGCTCTCTTGCCTGCGAGTCTGATGATGGCTAGCAGGCTGAAACTTTGAAGTCACTGTCGCCATTATTCTTGTAATTTAAATGTATTATCTATATCATTATATATATATATATATATATATATATATAT
>NC_068982.1:112163017-112165354 GCF_001194135.2 Octopus bimaculoides
TATATATATATATATATATATATATATACACACACAGACACACGCACATACATGCATGCATACATACATACACACATACAGACAAACAGACAGAGCATAGGAGGAACCTAGTTTCAATGTGGCTAGATTACAAGAAAGCCTTTGACTCTGTCTCCCATTCATGGATGCTAGAAGCTCTTCAACTTGCTAAAGTTCTACTGAAAATAGTCAAAGCCATAGCTGACCTGACTTCATCGTGGGACACTATCTTGAAATTAAACACAAAGAACGACCGGATTATTACCGATAGAGTACAATATCGCAAAGGCATATTCCAAGGAGACAGCCTCTCTATGATGTTCTTTATACTTTCTGTAAACCTCTTGTCATTCATGTTAAGGAAGTCTGAAGGGTATCTCACAGGTTCACATGGAAACAGAAATATATATCTTATTGCTTTATATATATTTTTCTGTACATTACCTTTCACCCTGCATATTTGTGCATGTGTGTATAGGGACATGTGTATGAACATAATTGTGCGCGTATGGGTACATATAGGTGTGTGTGTGGGTGTGCATGTATGCGTTTCAGGCGATGTGAGTGAGCATATGCATATATGCACATGCACGTGGGTGTGCGTGCGTGCGTGCATGTGCATGCGCGGATACGCGGGTTCTATTAGCATGAGTTTACCTTCTTCGAGTATCTTTTACTTTCTCCCTATTCGGGTAATTTCATTCCTTGCATTTGTAAACTACGATAAGAATAACACTGGTCAACAAAGAATTTGTCCCTGGTGTGAAGAATTAAGTGTGGAAAATCAACATACACAACAGCGGCACAGACATCAGTGAACCACAGCGCTGCGTGTGGTTGTCATGGTAACAAGCTGATAATGTCACGCTGTCTGTTGATTGGCTAAAATTACCCAAATTTCCCAACTTTAATGCCAATCATCAAATTCTTTCATTTACAAGATAAACTAATTAGTTGATCGTAATCAAAATTCAGAGTCGCATCGATACACCAAAATTGAAAGCAATCTGAGAAATATTAAGTGGGGCCCATTTTGCGAATGAGAAAGACTAAGTCCCCTCACGGGCCTCGGAGCACACTTCTGTCGTGGATTGCTGTCAATAAATAAGTAAGGCCTAGTTCATTGATTTGCCTGGGGACATTTGATGCTGGAAAGAGGACTCTGATGATGGAGTAATTTCTCTTAGCTCATTCTCGTTTCGCATACATATACACACAACGTTTGTGTGTGTGTGTGTGTGTGTGTGTGTGTGTGTGTGTGTGTGTGTGTGCGTGCGTGTATGCGTGTGTGCGTGCGCGTGTGTTAGTGACTGAATGCGTGTTCACATGTGTGATAGGTAAATCATTATAGCGCTTATAAAAAGTCATTAACCACCAGCATCCTTCTCCTGTTACGATCCTGCTTCTATTCCTCCATCTCTTTGCCTTTTCTGTCATTCATTCCGTCACTTCTATATTGACAAGTTGGCCAACTGTCCATAATGGCTGATATTTTGATTTGTCCCTATTAACCGGCTTAAAGCAGTTAATTATAGACACTGTTAGCTTTCATCCTTTCTGTCAGCCATCACTGTCAGACTGTACTGCTAAATTGTATATATATGTGCGTGTGTATGTGTGCTTACGACATTGAAATCTGGCATTAAGATGATTCGTTAGCAATTTATCCTCTATCGTTTGAGTTTCTTTGGATTCAGTTAGTTTTTGTACACACAACACACACACACACACACACACACACACACACACACACACACACACACACACACACACACACACACACACACACACACACACATGCACACTATGTCCAGATGTTGCCAGATGTTACGACTCAGGCCTGCTGACAGAAGGCGAGATTCATAAGTTCACCCTTATGGTGAGAATACTATAAACTCAAGTATCCCTACACCGTTTGCAGCATTGAATGCGGATTACTGGAATCATCTGATCATAATCTATCTGTTTGTCTGTCTGTATGTATGTACGTACGTCTGTCAGACTGTCTGACACTTTATCAATCTATCTATAAATACACACGCACCCATATACAGCAAACCTACGTTCATGTTTTTTATTGTACGTACGGATGTACGTATGTATATTTGTATGTACGTACGTACGTATGTATGCGTATTTGTGTACGTATGCATAAATGAATGTATGTATACATGCACACATGCAGACACATACACACACACACACACACACTTTTGTATGCAAATGTATTGTGTAAGCTATTTTTGTGTGTGTGTATATACATATATATATATATATATATATATATAAATAAATAAATATATATATATATATATATAT
>NC_068982.1:112165562-112166830 GCF_001194135.2 Octopus bimaculoides
TATATATATATATATATATATATATTCATTTAAATCTGTTAATTAACTTTGAAGGATAACTTCCTACATTCTTTAAACTGTGTCATTCTCCTTTGGTAGCAGCTAACAACTGCCACCTTGCATTTGCGCTCTTTTTGCAACTTAGTATCCACCAAGTTTTGATTTCAAAATTCATCGGAATGGTTTAGAGGTTCTTCTATCATCTACTATATTCAGTTGTCATATTCTATATTCAGTTGAAACAATTATGCTCTTAGCCTCTGCACAATTTCAATTGTATTCCAATGTGGATAATAGTTATTTATGCAGAAGATTTGCCGCAAGTTGTCACAAACTTCGAAGCTCAGAAATAAATTTGTCTTACAAAATTTAACTCCACTTCCCCATATAACGCTACCGCCTTCAACTAGGGTGTCTTTAGTGCACAATATAATTATTTTCTACCGCTGGTCTAAACATCTCCATAAAGGCCATAGGTAATGGTCTTCTTCCTCTGAATAAGCTACAAAAAACTTCACCAAAAACAACATAAACTCTTGTTCTTAAACAAAATTTTAAAATGAAAAATAAACTATATACTTAAATATAATAGAATTGAAAATTAACAATCCATTGAATTTCAATGGCGTTCGCCAAAAGCGAAAAAATATTTTTATCTTTTACCGTAGATAATGAAGCCCAAAGATAACGCAGTCATTAATTTATGTGAACTGTACACCTGAGATGGTTTTTGTTTTCTGTATTCGGACCACGACACTTAGAAATTAATAAGCTCACTCCTTGTACAATTTTATAATGTAACATTAACCTTTCCCGATTTTACACTTGTAACAACACTGGTTCTACTTTAATGCTGTGAAAGTGAACTAATATGTATGTATGAATGCATAAATATAAGTATATGTGTGTGTTTATACGTGTGTAGGCGTGTGCGTGCGTGGTATTGTGTCTCTCTCTCATACATACATACATACATACATACATACATACATACATACATACATACATATATACATACATACATACATAATAAAATTAAATGTCCTTGACAAGTCTTGCCTAATTGTTTGCCTTTCCTCACTACTTTAACGCATCTCTACTGACTCAAGGGGAAGCCACTTCTAGTCGTTTTAAACAAGGCAGTCACTTAATCACAACTTCGACTGCTGTTCAAACTGAAATTTTAGTGGTACGCCTATTTGAGCACTTGGAACGCATACCTATCAGTTTGAGTCACCCTGACGAAGACTCCTTCTATCCTTTACACA
>NC_068982.1:112167101-112168407 GCF_001194135.2 Octopus bimaculoides
TATATATATATATATTCAACAAAAATATATCGACTAGATAATAACTCAAAGAAATCCATAATGTGCATCAATAGGAAAATAGTTATGAATCTACTTGAAGGCGTATCCTAGAAGGTGTATCCTATCTTATTTAATTTAATGTGTGGCTGTGTGAAGTAGTTGCAAAGGAGGAACAATTCTGGATATTTGATTTAGATATCGGCTATGTTGCTTCTCACAAATTATTTGTTAAACATAATTTTAATGGACGTATTAAAAAAAAAATCTCAGACGTCTTTTCTGTAATGTTTTGTATTTTTTCAACAGTTTTATAGCCGACTTTCTATAATAGTGTTTTGATTGATCTTTATGAGAAAGAAACAACAGAAAGGATGTTCTCTTGTCTGGTTCAAATTAGTGCTGAAAGGATAGCGGCTTCGGAAGAAGCTCTTCACCTGGCAGTAATTCTCTGCTACTAAGCAGAACAATAGAATTTTTGTTCAGATAAATTTTACGCTTATCTTCCTATTACAGTTCTTTCTCCTTCTCCGTTTCCGCACCGTCATCGTGGAGGAGACGGAGGAAGAAGATACAATAATTGTTTCAAATTTTGGCACAAAGCCAGCAATTTTAGAATGAGAGCAAGATCTACTTGACTGCCTCATTACCTTATTAATTCTGAAAATTTGAAAAGCAAACTTGACCTCGGCGATATAAGGGCTCAGGACGTAATGAGCCAGAAGAAAGGCCGCTAACAATTCTCATCCAACACCCTAACAATTCTACCTGATCACTGCCTTTTAAATGATCTTAATGGTAATCATCGTCGATGTTGTGATCGTCTTCTTCACCATGGTTATAAACATTGTTATCCTCTCGTCGTTTAGAATTCAGTTTTGTCTTGTAGTATTCAAAGAAATAATAGGCAGAATGGTTAGTACGCTGGCTGAATGGTTAGTACGCTGGCTGAATGGTTAGTACGCTGGCTGAATGGTTAGTACGCTGGCTGAATGGTTAGTACGCCGGCTGAATGGTTAGTGCGCTGGCTGAATGGTTAGTACGCCGGCTGAATGGTTAGTACGCCGGCTGAATGGTTAGTACGCTGCCTGAATGGTTAGTACGCTGGCTGAATGGTTAGTACGCTGGCTGAATGGTTAGTACGCTGGCTGAATGGTTGGTACGCTGGCTGAATGGTTGGTACGCTGGCTGAATGGTTGGTACGCTGGCTGAATGGTTAGTACGCTGGCTGAATGGTTGGTACGCTGGCTGAATGGTTAGTACGCTGGCTGAATGGTTAGTACGCTGGCTGAATGGTTAGTACGCTGGC
>NC_068982.1:112169370-112170391 GCF_001194135.2 Octopus bimaculoides
TATATATATATATATATATGGGAGAATATACAAAAAATAACAACAGACGAGGACAGGTGGTGTAAATAACAAAAGTATATATTAGTATATGTAACTCTCCGACGGTTTATATTCCAATTTTGACATAAGGATTTTGTGTAGCACACACACTCAAGTACACACCACACACACACAAACGCGCGCGCCCGCTCGTGCGCACACAAACATTAACACACACACACACACACACACAAACACACACAAAGTAAGCATTTGACAGATGGAATAGATAGTTGTTTGAAACTCTTCAAAATCGTTGTTGCTTGAAATAAAATAGAAGCATTATTGAGCAAATACCATTACAAAACATGAAGACATCTCTGTTTCGTCTTGGAATTGAGCACATTTATTTGTACTTAGTCACTCATAAATCTCTACCGACCATTCCTTAAAACAAAAGATCGATAATGCTCCTGTCTCTTATGATTGATTTACCCCTAGTAAAATACCACAATTCTTTACAAATCTTCAATACAAAGCTCATCACATGTCGTCTGCTTTCAACCCTTTCAGTTGCTTTCACCCCACCCCAAATAGATTTGTTTAAACTAGCAACAGAGAACATTTTCTTATTTCCGTCAGTGTTTCATAAAGTATAGCATTAGGGCAGCGATTGGTTGAATAGTTCAAGTCAAACTAATTTTAACGGTCGATAAAGTCGATATTATTGTATACTTATCACTGCATTGTTTTGCTTTTGTTGCCGTTGAACATTTTTATGAGAAGTGAATTGTGGGGTGCTTACTTGGAAACATCAGTACTATTGGTGATATTACCTTTTGAATTATATCATTTTACTTCTCAGAGCTCTCGGCCTTATTTGGTCTGGCTGATTTTGTGAAAGTGGACAGCAAACTGTTGTCAGAAGTCTCACAGAGTCTCTTTCCGCAAATTATAAGATTTGGTACTCTTCTACTTCTTCTTCTGCTCCTCCACCTCCTCCTCCTCCTCATCCTCCTGCTCCTCCTCCTCCTCCTCCTCC
>NC_068982.1:112170531-112172359 GCF_001194135.2 Octopus bimaculoides
TTCTTCTTCTTCTTCTTCTTCTTCTTCTTCTTCTTCTTCTTCTTCTTCTTCTTCTTCTTCTTCTATTATTATTATTATTATTATTATTGTTGTAAGGCGGCGAGCTGGCAGAAACGTTAGCACGTTTGAAACGCTTCGTGGTATTTCGTTTGTCTTTACGTTCAAATGCAGTCGAGGTCGATTTCGTCTTTCATCCTTTCGGGATCGATAAATTAAACACCAGTTGCGTACTGGGGTCGATCTATTCGACTGGCCCCCTCCCCACAAAATTTCGGGCTTTGTAGAAAAGATTATTATTATTGTTGTTTTGTTGTTGTTCGTGTTTCTATTAGCAATAGTAATGCTTCTAAACGTAGTAGTACTTGTAGTAGTAGTAGTAGTAGTATTAGATAACTATAGATGCAGTTGAGTTCTATGAAGAAGGTAGGGGAATAGAAAATGCAAAATAAGAAAAAGGTGAATTGGTGATGGTGGTGGTATTGGTTGTGATTATAATAAAAAAAATTTATACATAAGCAAAAGAATAAAATACAAATAAATTAATTAAAAAAAAAAGAAATATCGTTTTGTTTTTGTTAATTAAGGGAAACTAAATATTTTGCTCAAGGATTGAAAAAAAGAGAGGATATTGTGAAACCGAAACCAAAAAACAGAAAACCTATCCTCTCCATTATTCTGCTTTGTAACAACAACAACAACAGCAGCAGCAGCAGCAGCAGCAGCAGCAACAGCAATATGCCCTGATGCAGTACCAGATATTGGCTCTCATGGCTTTTGATGTTAAGTGATCGGAAGTGCTATTATGTACATTTTCTTGTCTTGGTATAAGAGATGGGCTACAACAAATATTCAGCTCAATACACATCTGCTCGTCAGTTGCTTGACCTCCTTAAACAAATTTTATTCAGGGACCTTTTGAGCGGGATGGGCTACTCAACCTGAAGAACATTCTGACTGGGTCCCACTTAGAAGATCACGCACTGTTTATCTTGATATGAGATCAACATGTCGTGCACATATAGTTGTGGTGCATGTGCCTGGTGTACCCTTATCAGACGGGTAGTCATGATGGGTATACTGGGCATCGTATATTTTAACAACTAGTAAGGATGGGATGAAGGCTGACACAGCAAATACGTAGCCGACACTGGTACAGACACACAGTCAACGAACTAGACCCGTTTGAATTGAAAAAAAAAAACACGCTAGACTCACGTAGAGGACGATGCAATACGGTTTTGTGATGATACTTCACTGGAGAGAAAAGGTAATCAGTAATGAAGGCATAGAAGGGATGTATTATTGTATGTATGTATGTAATATATATATATATATATATAAATTAAATAATAAGGGTAGAAATTGTTATTAATCACTTAAAACCAGTGGCTTAGCATATTTAAAAAATCCGAAGAAAAATAAGCTGCTGAAATTTATTAACTGCAGAGTTATTTCCAGACTCAACGCGCCAAAGTGAGGACATTTGAAAAAATACACCCAAATATAATTTGCAGAACTTTATACATGCTCTGTTTCTAGTTCTGGAAATTTTGGTTTGTAAGTGACAGACTACGTTGACGATCTTGCAGATATTTGCGTGTTTATATACGTAGATATTAACAAGTGAAACTATGGTACGTAGCTAATCGTTCTTTATTTCGTATATCTTCATTTGTCTTGCTCATTTTTACATTTTGGCGTTTTGCTGAGATTTTTCTCGAGAATACACTCTTCGTGGTAATGGCGATTTGACGTATATGTTTAGCATATTAGGTGTCCACTTTAGTGGTCATTGCTCTTAATTTTGTGTATATATATATATATATAT
>NC_068982.1:112172940-112174755 GCF_001194135.2 Octopus bimaculoides
AGAGAGAGAGAGAGAGAGAGAGAGAGAGAGAGAGACAGAGAGAGAGAGAGAGTGAGTCTGTGTATTATTTATCTGTGGATCTATCTCTCAGTACACACGTACACACATACACACACAATCAGACACATAAACACACACGTGCGCGCGCGGGCTCTCTCTCAGTCTCAGTCTCTCTCTCTCTCTCTCTCTCTTACACACACACGTTATAGGAGCAGGATAATGCCTGTTGTAATATAATAGAGCAGTAGTAATGTAATAACATAATATACCTGTGAGAATATGTTTTCAGTTATACACCAGGAGATACAAATGCTAGTATTACAAGTTTTTGACTTGGTGGACTAGAACTTCTATTCGTATTGTATTTCCAATTCTACACAATTATTTATACATATTATGAAGGTCAGGAAACCTTAAGAGAACAATTCCAAAATTCCACTGTCAACAACATGGAACAACACCAGAATTAATATACGATTAGAATTTCACCCTGATGAAGACAGAGAGAGATATTCCATTTGTACTTGTAACCTCCAGTGTGTTTCGGATGTATATTCTTACATATATATTACATGTTATTGTGTGTATTGGGAAGACTGCGGGAGAATAATGGAATACGGAGGTACATTCAATTATTTAGCATGCATATTAAATTCTCATGAAACACTCGTATTCATTTATATTCATTTATATTCTTATATATACACACGCATATACATTCTCAAAGACATACAGGAAACATAAATTATATGTCTGTGTATATATATATATAAGTTAAAGGTTCTTGAATCGTAACTCTGAATTTCATGAATTCGATTGTTTGAATGAATCTCACACAAACACAATATTATATATATATATATATATATATATATATATATATATATATGTGTGTGTGTGTGTGTGTGTGTGCGTACTCACATACACAAGCAGCGCACAGAAGGCCACGAGCAATAATTAGGAGGATATGCAATAAGATATTCTACACTGGTGTATATAATTGTTTGCCAAGTAATCCATACAAATATAAACAAACATAATATCAGCTTGAAATCACTTTGAGAAAGGATGAAAGAGCGAGAGAGAAAGAGAGAGAGCGGGGAGAAGAAGAGGGGAAAAGAAGGGGAGGGAGCGAGAGACAAAGGATGAAACAAAGGAAGGGGGAAAAGTACAGGAGAGAAAGTTGGGAAAGAGAGGGAGATTATAGTCTATGTTATTTTATTTGGAATTACTTTATTTATGAATGTTTTCTAACGTGAAGAAATTATTTGTCGAACAATTCTGCAAGAGAATTTTAAGTGAATCCTTGATTGCTTCATGTTGGAGATTTGTCTCTCTGTATACATTATGTTGTTATTTGCTTGAATTTTCTCTTTTTACAGTTTCTTTTTTAAGCAATTAAAGCGCTTCTTCAATGTTTTATCAACTAATGCAATTGTTTAACTTTTATTTATTTCGTTTTGTCTAATTAGGCACGGAATGTATAATGTTTTAGATGGATTCTTTTTTTTATATAACTGCATCTGTTTACGAATACACACGTAGTACACATTGAATAAATGCACATGTATCAACATGTATCTATATACATAGATTTATCTACATGCCCATTCATATGCACACATTTATATAATTATATGTATACTTCCATCCATCCATCCATCCATCCATCCATCCATCCATCCATCCATCTACACATACATCTTCCCATATATACATATGAAGGCAGAAGCATGAGCATAGTTACGTGTCTTCGTATGTACATACGTAATGCAAAAATACATCTATACATGTATATATATATATATGTATATA
>NC_068982.1:112175015-112179000 GCF_001194135.2 Octopus bimaculoides
CACACACACACACACACACACACACACACACACACGCGGTTATATACGTTATACTTTGCTTATAAAAATTCGCCACGCGTAGAGTCAAACACACAAACGTAAACACAAGACGCAGGCACATACTAACATATTTGGGTAGGATTTGATAAATGCGCAGCTGCAATAAACTGTAGATTAAGCATCCTGATGTATTGAATTGAATGTATGGTTAAATACTTGAGCGCATGCGTCGCCTTGTTGTTTATATTGAAAACACTTATCTTTTCTTGCTTCAGTTGGCCTTGCTTGAAAATATCAATCGTGTTATTCATTCAAATTAACTTACAATAGAATATTGTTGGAGATAGATTCACGTTTCGTACATTTGTTTTTTGTATAACTATACAAACACAAATCTCCATTTAGTGCCTTTGCGACTATGGGCTGTCCAAGTTTTACGTTGTTTCCTTCTCTTACATCGCTTCTATATCACAAAAGTTGTTATTCAGCTCAATGTTATTCAGATTGTGGAAACTTATGTTTTTAAAGCTCATTATGGTTACATCATAGTGTTATTTCTATTTTTACAACTATAAGACATGACAGAGATTTCGCTAATACTTTTAATAAGTTGATATTCCACAAAAGCTCTGTTCCGCAAAAGTTTAAAGTGGGGGCAATCAACTGAACTCCGAATTCCATAGCACTAAGAGAATGAGAGAAGGGTTTCCACATGAAAAGGAGACTGTATTTTCTGGAATATTGTTTGAAATCAGCACCGCAGAGCAATGATCTATATCGTTGTGTTGTCTTTTTTACAAACCATTGTACGGTTGATGATTATATTCATTGAATATTAAACCTTTTGTCCAAAGACACTGCCGCATTAACCGTCGTTATTTGAGCCTCATCCTTTTTTAAACTTGAATTGCTAATGAATTATTACCAGTATTTTGGAAGTTCATTTGATCTCATATAGAATATCGTGGCTCTTTAACTCCACAGCAGTCTTAATTGAATAAACTTATGATAAAGACACTCTAAGCTGTGATAGCATTGTCTTTTGGTACACCTTGGGTAGTATTGTATACAAACGCATTGTATGTGGTAAACACATACGTATCGATTATTATATGAATCTAAATTGCTTCAGAAATTTCACATTCGTTATTTTCTTTACAAATGAAACATACGAAAGTATTTACATCACTATTTGAAGCTGATAGCTGACAGAGAAGGATGGATGTATTTATTACAAATATATCAATATATAAATATATATGAAAATTGTACCTAACCGTTTATCGTTCACTTAAATCCATTTGCTTTTTTTTTGTAGTTTTCAAATGATACAAATACGTAACCTCTAACAAGGTTGTATGGGAAAGCTAATGCAACCACATCCGACCATCTTAAAAATAATAAGGAAAAACTCGTTGGAAACATTAGTTCGAGAAAACCTAAAAAGATAGAATGGTCATAAATAGAATGCCATTGGTCGTCTGTTTGCTGAATTAAGCTTGATTTGGGACTAATCAATAACAGCAGATAGTTGAAACATTGAAACGAAATTGTTTGTTGGTGGAAAACACCACCAGAAAAGGAAATCAAGGCCAGATAATGTCAAATAAATGAAGCACTACGTGCAAAAAAAGATAGTAAATCAAAGAAATTGAAGCGTTCTTAATTGTTCCAATTTGTAAGTTGCTGTTCGATTGTCTTCATAATAAGTTTACCAAGCCTCTATTTATCGTTAAAGCACCCGAATAGGAAATATCATTTATGGAAGAATAGGGAAAGTATTATTATTTTTTTTATCAGAATTTCTTTTCAGCAAGGATATTTTCTCATAATTTTCATGCCGATTATTCTTCAAAGTGAAATCAATGTCGCGTCTCCTCATTGATGTATTTAGTGGTAAACAGAAAAATATACACTATTTCTTTCTGGTGTAGAAAAAATACGTCCAACCAAATCTATCGATTCTTTTATTTGACGTCTGTAAACAACAGGCGATAGTTTGACGTCAGTGAATGGCAAATGATATTTTGACGTCAGCGAATTACACTCTCCTTCATTGTCAGACACTTGGAGTCGAAAAGACTAAATTATGAAGCTCTTTTTAAAAGACTTGGAAGTGTTCTCACTGTACTGCTGGTGCGTAGGAATTATTTTATGGAGACAGATATTTTCTTATAAAGAAACAATCAAATATATATTAATTTGTGACAGTATTGCATTATGGAAATAACGAGACTGAAGAAAAGAGAAGACATATTTTTGATATGAGGGTAGATGCAAATTGTGAAACTAACTAGACGTACATGAGTGCATTACATATATATGTATGTATGTATGTATGTATGTATGTATGTATGTATGTATGTATGTATGTGTATGTATGTATGTATGTATGTATGTATGTATTTGTATGTCCGTCCGTCCGTTTTACTGTCTGTCTGTTTGTCTGTCTGTCTTCTGACTTCTACCTATATATATATGTACGTGTGTCCATGTGTATCCATTCATACTAACAATACACATTGAAGTTTATAAAGAACCATGAAATATATAATTTCTTTTGAAAGTGTATTTTGTTTGAAACAATTTTCCCTTAGATGGTATAAAAGCTTACAGAAGTAGTACTGATGTCTGAAGCGATAAAGTTTCTGAGTGTTATAGCCCTTGCAATAAACTTTACGTAAAGAAAAAGACTTAAGTGAAGAATGAAACCAATGACATAATCTATCTATATTATTGAATCAGCATATTACATATATATATATACATATATATATATGCATATATGCATATATACATATATATATATATACATATTCTAACTGAGTTTATATATTCTAAATGATTGATACAGAAGACAGTGTACTGGAAACTTTATTTTCACAACAATCGTTTCGGCATACTTCTGCAATGCTCCCTACTGGGCGGGAGTGATATAATGAAATCGAATGCACCCCGCAGTGCAAAAGAAACCTCATCAGATAACATAATAAGACTCTAAGATATAAAATTTACATTTCGCGCATAGATGCAGAGGGATGTTGTCAATATTGGTGTGTTGGTAATAATCGGTTCCCAAATATATTGATGGGCAGAATAGCTGGTGTGTATTCAGAGCTCGACAGACAGGAAATGGTTGATAAAAAATACAAAATAGAATGCAAAGAATAAAGAAGTAGGTTTTAATAGCATTGGGATGGAAGTCACTCTAAAGTGTGCGGAGTCCTTTGATAGTTGGTCATGCCTGTCAAGCGTGACGATGTAGTCAAGAATTTGCTGGAGGAGTGGTTCATGTCTTTAGACCCTATGACGCGTAACAATATCTCTACGTACAGAGATTCACACTTACGCCTATATACACACATACATGTACACACATACATGCGCACTCATTCATATTCACAAGTGCCAGTTGGCATACTTACACAGACCGTAGCAAAAGACAGTTTCTGGAGATGCTATACAATGAGATAGAACACTGAAAGGTAACTTTTGAACAAGCAGGCCTACGCCCATATGTTTTAATATTTATGACGAAACGAGTGTTAACCGTAATTAATTGTCAGTCAGGTTATCAAATTTCCATAGAAGGACATATTAAAAGAAAACATAAGCGTTACTTAGCAGTGCACAGGTCACTAAATCTCATTAACTAATTACTGTGCTGAAAGTGAACCCAGAACACAAATACTAACATATACAAATATCTAAATAACTAACAATCCATTCTTTACTAATTTATATTTCATTGAATGGACATTACATATTTCTTTAGACATTTCTCGGGAAACATATGTCTCTTTACGTCTCTTTAACTATATAATAAATGTCATTATAAAGGAATAATCGTTTCTCCAACTCTAGACAACAACGTCCCACTCTATGTATATCTATATTTATACACTCTCCGACTTATACATACATACATATATGTATATATAAATGTTTATGTATGTGTGTATATACATATATATATATATATATA
>NC_068982.1:112179703-112181327 GCF_001194135.2 Octopus bimaculoides
ATATATATATATATATATATATAAATTTACGTAAGACAACGTTTGTATTTAAAAAATTCGGAAACGGCAATGTCTGAGAGTTAAAGAAAATTATATGAGCAAGTCAATCAAATTAATTTTGAATAATTTTTTATAGAAATATTTCTCAGCATAATTTACTGTTCGAATTCCAGTATAATATATTTTCGATATTCAGACGTAGGATCATGTGGATAAATGTTCCCACTCTGCACATATATACATACACATACATCACTTTACCACACGATTTTTTCCCTCTATCTTTCTTTTCTACTGGACTTACTTCTCTTTCTAAATCATCACTATAATCATAGATATATAAATTCCCAAGTATATATACTAGCAAGCGAATATAATCATTGCAACAAAATAAGTATGTTAGCTTTGAGAACTGTGCTGTGAATTATACTATAAAGGAATAACATATTACGATCTTCTCTATTATAATGTAGTAATAATTATCCACGAAAGATTTGAAAGCTATTAGTGAAATAAGCTTTGCAGTTTTACACATACAGTTGTTGCTGATTAGCCCACACGACAACAATCTAAATACTATATTAAGTAGTGAGCTTTATTTGAGGGAAATTTCTCTGTCATTTCTAATCAGTCGAAGAACATTTAGGCCTCTTTCCATTGTACATTCAGCCTGGTGTTTGCAGATTACATACACTAGTAACTTATATTTTCATTAGAATTTCGTAGCACGCTATGTACATATATTTACTATGAATACAATTTAATATTCAGTTTCACGAAATTTTTTTCTAATTCTTGTGCACTGTTAATATTTCTGGCGCAGATAATACAATACCAGACTGAATATTCTTTCCAGTTAACACTTTATATGTACAAATAACAGTATAGAAATCCTCTAGGACGATCATGTATAATTTATCATTAAAGTATCGAATGAAGGGCGGATCTTCTATCTAGCTACTGAAAAATTATTATATTATAGTGTCCATAATTTTATCCAAGCTACTTTCTTATATGTTTACTATTTTCAGTTCCTGTCTTTATTATTGATATTATGACTACTACTATTAATATTGTTTTCCATCGTCTGTACACCAATTTAATTCTTGGTCATTAACAAGCAAGACTGAACAAGAATGATGCTCTACTTCATCGGTCAAGATAGAAGACTTTTGTTTTGTGCTATTTTTCTGTAAGTGAAGTCATTGAGTATGTGTTGCAATTATCTGGTCTTTATTGTAAGCTTACCAAAATCTATCTATCTATCTATCTATCTATCTATCTATCTATCTATCTATCTATCTATCTATCTATCTATCTATCTGTCTGTCTGTGTATGTAGGTATGTATGGATGGATGGATGGATGAATATGTGCGTGTATGTATAAAATAGTATTAAAATATATTTAAAATACTTATTATTATTATTATTATTATTATTATCATTATTATTATTAATAATAATAATAATAATAATAATAATAATAATAATAATAATAATAATAATAATAATAATGATAAGAATAACAACAACAACAATAATAATTCTATCCACTACTACACACACGATTGTCAAGTAGTGGCGCAGAACAAACACAGTTACAGAAGCACAAACACTCACACA
>NC_068982.1:112181710-112196880 GCF_001194135.2 Octopus bimaculoides
ATATATATATATATATATATATATATATATATATATATAATTATTACAAATTAAAAGGGTAAAGGTTTATCAATTTATTAATTTATTAATACATGCTTGCTGATCCCTTAATTATGTTTATATATATATGTATATATATTATATACGACGGGTTTCTTTCAGTGGGACTGAATCTGGAACCATGTATTTGGGAAGCAACATTTTTTTACCATACAGCCACGCCCTCGCGCTCGCACAATAGGTAGATATACATACATATACACGCAAAAAAGCTAACCTGCGCAAACCGGGTATATTATAATGTCCCGTAATTCCTGTAAAGCAACAGGTGCACAAGTCCACAGTCGCAGGGCATGCGCAAAATTTCCGTGGTGTAAGGCAAAACCCGAGAAAATTAAGTAAAATATTCAATTATTCAGCGAGTGGTACGAATGTAGCCAAAAGGAGCAGAAGCTGCTTGACGCCAACCGGAACCCATCTTATATCACTTGTAGATATGGTATACCTCATGTCCTGTTCGTTAACCCATGAGGCTACTATCGACGTAAGCACATTCAGAGGGAAAGGGACACATATACACTCAGGAAGGGAGAATAGAAGGGTTCCTGTTAGGTATGCATACAGGGGCATACTGGTAGAAAGTGCCAGGAGATCGTAGCAATATACCGATAACTGTGAGATACACCGAACCCCTTGTTAGAAGAGGAGATCATTTGTCTATTATCGCACTTCACTGTGGTTTAGATACTTTCTCGACAGGTAACGTCACAAGGTCTTACACTCTAGGTAGGTGCAGTAAGTTACTGTTTCGCTACTTTTATTAAAAAATGTGTTTACTGTTGGCCAAAATAATTTCTAACCCACACATCCACGGTAATGTACTGCGTGCCCCAGTCCTGAACAATACATATCAAAACTAACCCTATTATCCTTCAACTCGTGGACATACTTACCTAGTGAGGTAAAGTGCCTAAGTTTCAGTATTTTACTTAAATGCGTTTAAGTATTACTTTGAATATTACTTCTATTGTTGGCTTGTATTCTGCACACACACACACACACATACACACACACACACACACACAAACACACACACACACACACACACCCACACACACTAACTCACTCACACACACACTATATATATATATATATATATATATATATATATATATATATATATATATATATATATATATATATATATATACGCAACACACACAGACACACATACACACATATATAAAACTGTGTATACGGTTGTGTGAAATTATATATAGATTTAGTATTTATAAGTAGGTATATTAATGCAGAAATACATGGTATGAATCATTCGGGAATAGACTTGGGGAGCATCTCAGTGTATATGTGTGTGTGTGTATTTGTGAGTGAAAGTATGTAGGTAGGAGGTGTTTAGCTTTGTAAGGCTTGCAAATATGAGGAGCAGTGTTTCTTGTCTTCCAAATAAATACAAACATGAAGCGAAATATTAATATAATAACAGAAAGACGAGACGAAATAATACAATTTAGATAATTAAGATTAACCTAGATAATTAAGAAACATTATTAGCGCAGTTAAGATTGATTGCTCTACGGTATATCTGATTAATCTTTACTGTTCTATTAAATATGACAAAAATACATAAGTATTGATTTCTAACTTTGGAAGAAAGCCATAGAATAAAAGGAAAGTTGTGGTCGGCATCAACAGATCATAGTATATTTCTGGTACTTATTTTATCTACCTTCAAAGATAAAAATTACAGTTGACTTCATTAAGAGTTGAACTCAATCCGTATTGTCAAATGTGCCAAGACAGTTTATCTGGCGCTCTATCGATTCTGTTAATCAAATCATCACTCAGTGACAAAATTTGAGAAGAAATATACTGATCATTAAACAATGTATTCAAAGACGTTTTCAATGTAATGCAGTAGAGATGCAATAGTTTTAACAATTTTTATATATCTGTTAAAATGGAAAGCTTCATAGAAGATCTAATTTCGAGGCTAATTCTCTCCCAGATAATCGTGTATGTAGCAAAGATTTCACCAGAGTTTGGTGAAGGTAATAAAAGAATGAACTATACGATTAGCCAGTGATTTTAATCGACGTAAGCAAACATCAGGTTAGATCATTTCATTCATCTATCATTTCAGTACTTTACCTATGAAATACATATACACGTACAGACTGAATTCTTCCGTTATTATAATTGACTTTTTCCCTACCTGTCTATATTGAAGAATCCGTCCGTTTTCACATGGAATGTAACTTCGATCAAATAAAGTTATGGTCTATCAAGAGAAAGAGTGTAGATTCTTTGTTGCTTCAATTTTATTGAATTCTGTTTTGGTTTTCGAATTTTCTTTTAAGCGCAGAGGAAACATACGTTTTTCGGCATTAATCTCCGTTCACAATTTTCGTAATAATCCCAAGGAAGATAGAGGATTTTTATTTAAAATTTTTAATAAAATAAATGATGTGTATACTGAAGTCAAGTAATATGTTCGTGTCTTTATCAAAATAAATTTTAATTGGTTACTTATTGTCATTTGCTTATTTATTACTTTTATGTGCTGTATTTATCTTCAGTTTATTTACTTCACTGTGTACTTTTTGAAGCTACTAACTGCTAGGAAGAGTGGCAGAAATTCAATTAACATAATATAAGGCAATTCAGCCTGTCATTAATGAAACGTTTGAGACAAGTATGTTAATCGCTAATAAGTGAACAATTTATCTGAATCAGCAAAGATTTGATTGATCCAGGTGTAATGACAGATTATTTTACTTTTAACAACAAATATATCCCTTTGAGTCTGAATTCTTTGCAAAATATCTGCCAAGAACGATATAATAAATTCGCTTTGAAATGTTCTTAGTAAACTTACAGAGACCAAAGCAACGATGTGTTTGTGACTTGAAAATACAACTGTTTCTTATTTCTGTTTTAAAGTGTAAGACTGTCAAATATACAAGTATAAAACAGAATGAAATTATGGACACTGATAATTATTGACTAAAGTCTGGTTGTTTTGCTGTGTCATAACCTTTTTGATAGTATATATATATATATATATATATATATATATATAAACTACAACCGTTACACAAGTAATTTATGCCAGAACGTAAAGGAACTAAAATGGATCCCTGGATTGTTGTATTTTTGTTGTTCAAATTAATAACTGACCACTTCTCTTCAAGTTTTTATTATCATTTAAATAAAACTAGGAAGGAGAAATTGACAGAGAACGAAGTTTAGTTGAATGAGAGAGAATGAGAGAGAATGAGAGACAGAGAAGAAATTACTAAAGATATTGATATATTGAAAGAGAAAGTGGAGAAGACGGAAAGTAGAAGTGGATAAAGTGAATGAGTTTGATAGTTGAACGAAAGAAAGTCGGGAGAAAGCAATGGTGTTGAATTGTAGAATGTATGCAAAAGATAAAATGGGAAAATGAAGGAGAAATAAAATAATCTGCACGCGTGCGAGCGTGGCGGTGTCTACACGTGTGTTCGTGTGTGCGTGTAGGTGTGTATACGTGTATTTATGTACATATGTGTTTGTGACGGTATTAGTTGAAAAGTCAGACAGCTTTACAAGTGGAAGAGGTAGGTTGATAAATATATAATACAACGATGTATAAAATGAGAGAATGAGAGAATGAGAAAGAATGAGTGTGAGAAGATAAGAGAAGGAAAGAGAGACACACAAAGAGGAAGGATCGAGATCAATCATTCATCAGTTACATTTTCATCTAAACCTCAAACTACTTAGTGTGTCACGAGTTTATCAGAAAATAGTAGCGTCTTTGTATATTCCTATCTGCCACTTTCTCTCTTTCGCACTCTCTCTCTCTCTCTATGTGTCTCTGTTTTTCTTGCTTTTTCCCTCTATTATAAGACGTTTCCTTTAGGTAAATATTTATGTTATTGATTTTTCCAACTTAGCTTGCTTGAGCTTCAAATAATTTCGCATAATTGTTTAAATATCCACATGTTCATTTTTAAGATATCCTTTTATCCTTTCTCTTTTATCTGATCTCTATTTCTGTATGTGGAGGGTATTTTCTTTTTAATTTTCAAAAATTCCTATTTCTCTTTAGATCTTCCTTTTTTCTTTCTTCACATTTTATCCTCAACAGAAATTGAATTTCTTGGTTTTCTGTAGATTACCAGGTCAGTCATAGCATAAATAAGTGATCGTACTTGTATAGTTTAGAGATATGGTTATCAACAAACAGAAGCAATGAACCAAAGTTATACACGACTAGGAACACTTATGTGTATTTTCTCACTGCCTTCCAAACTACATTCAGTCAGAAGGCCAGTAGCATTTAATTAAGCTTAAATCGTTTTTACAGCTTTGTTTTCTTTTGCCCGCCTAGATAGATAGGTGACCTGTGATCGATAATTACTTTCACCAGCACATGGTTAAGCAATTAACTTTAATATTTTTGTACAAATTTGTTTTAAACCTGCTCAAGATTAAATTATAAAGTATTCATATAGGACAATCTCTAATTAATATGTGAATTATTAATGGAGGGCATGACATTAATGATTATATATATATATATATATATATATATATATATATATATATATATATATATATATATATATATCTTGCATTTGTATTGGTAAAACAATAAAGCAGAGCTATGAGTTTGCATGAGACAGCTGTTTTCTTTAATTGCGTCACATAATGAATAGAAAAAATAGTTATATATTTTTGTTTCACCGCTTCTAAATTGTTTCTCTTGTACTTGATATTTTCTAAGGTCATGTTGTATATTTTATGTGTGTCGCCTTAAAAAGTTAAAATTGTCATTATCTCATCGGGCTCCACTAATATGATGAAGATAATGTTTAAATTAGGAAATAAAAATTTTAAAGTTATTGTTTGAATTTAATAAAGAATGATAATACTTTCTGATTGCTATATTACTTACACGTGATATAATGTGTGGAAGTAGGCGTACGTATATGCGTTAGTTTAGGTACTCGATCATGTCACTACATGCACACTGCACTTACATGCAATAATACAGAGTAGGTAAATAGCTGTCAAATGGTGGAACACATTATAGTGTTATAAAAAGAGATATGCGAAGATGTCTAAAAGAAACTCTAATGTTTTTATTACTATCAGTAAATGACAAGAAAGTAAACATAATTATGACAAGTTATATTACATCTAGGCTCGAGATTAGAGCATAGGTTGACAGATTGACCTCTGACAACACATTAGAAAACAAAATTGCGGAGTGTCTTTTCCAGCAAAAGCAATTAAACTTGGCTCTCTATTAAAATAGATATTGTTTAGATATTTGTTATCCTATTATATATAGAATGTACTGTATTTATCTCTACTTGTTTGTGTTCTGTACTTGTCGAAGCGACTTAGCAATGAAGACAGCTTTCCGTGTAGAACTTTGCTAATATTAGCATAATACACGGCGACCTATTCAACTTTATCACGCCAGTGACGTGTCTGAGATAGTTTCATTAGTTATGTTAATCACTAATAAGTGAACAATTTATCTGAATCTGCAAAGATTTGATTGATCCAGAAAATGACATTGTATAATTATGCTAATATACATTTTGTTTCTGAAATATTGGCAAAGTACCTAACAGTATGATATAATATACAGCAATGTTGCTAGACTGGTTTCTGGAGACAATTTTCAGTAAATATATCGACATAGTATTTATCACTTGTGAAAATAAGTTGGGAAAAAGCATGTATTAAAACAGATCGAACACCGCTGATCAAACTCCGCTGTCTCGGACAAGGAAAAATATATTAAATGATGTCGGCCTAGAAATAGGCATAACCCAACAAAGACTAGAATGCTGTTGTTCGAATACATTAAGTCATAGGTTTGTTCAATCAAGACTGACATGGAAATAAACAACAACAATAACTACAACAATATGAAACACGCGTTTCTCACAACCAGACAACACATGCAGTGATTCTTCTATGAAATAGTGAAAAACACTGTAATTGTTCGCTCGACCAGTTTGAAACAACAACCAAATCTCCGTCAAACAACACGCCACTGTCTTGCTATGAGAAGAGGAACATGAAATAAGGTTGTCCTTAATTTCCTTAAAAAGATAGGTGGAATAGATTCGATCGTATGTCTACTTGATCAGATCAGACTACAGGCTAAACAACCACGACAACAACAAGAAAGGGAGACTATTTATAGTTCATCTTTAATCATGTAGCACTGTCACATATATTCATAATTATAGACTGAAGGATAGTGATGGCTTTGCCGCGTTCCAATATTTTTAACAGTGTATATGTTTACACGTAATATATAAGCAAGTCAATAAGAGAAGTAAGACCGATTATTAAATTTTCATAATATAATTCTGATTCATAATGATAAGAGACGGTTGTTCTTACTCTTCATATATTATTAACTTCTAGCATTTCTTTCGGTCTTCATTGCAATGCTATAATACATTATGATACATTACAGAAATATAGATGTATGATACATTATAGCAATTACACAATCAAACCAACATCAAGTGAAATTATTGTCACCAATTGTAAAAATTAAATATAATGCTAAGAAAAATTATTTTCATAATCACATAACTTGAGACAAACACTAGGATGAAGATGCAGAACAATGGTTTGTAAAAATGGATTATCTTTTCAACACGTTTGGTACTTGCGAGATATGACATAAACCTTCATGAAAAAGAAAGTCATTACAATAAGCTAATAGTGTTTAACAACTGTCTTATAAGTCGTGCCTAATTAGTATTGCCTGTTGCTAATCATACGTGCAAGGGTTACCGAGTAAAATCGATCGATATGTATGTAGGTATGTATGTATGTATGGATGGATGGATGGATGGATGTATATATATATATATGTATGTATATATGTACATATATGTATACATATACATATATATATACATATACATATATATATATATACATATATATATATATGTATATATATATATATATATATATATATACACATATATTCATCGAACCAAACCAGTGATTTATTGACGGTCCTTATTGCAACTCTCGTATCGGGATTCCATCATTAGACATTCTAACGAAGTGAATGAATATACCAATGTAATGATAGAAAGATGAGCTGAAAGGATTGACCGGGATTATTTGATCAGTGAGCATAAATTCCACATACTCCAATAGCTACAAATATTTTTTTAAAAAAATGTTTACAAGATTCGCCATAGGTAAGAGCCTACACTAATTCAATAACATCTCCAGCATTGTCTGAAATATATGCCACTAATATAGATAAATTGAATGCAAAGTCCTTTCTCGAATGATTTCTGACTAAGACACGTGTCATTGATTTATTAGTGGTCATTAGTACAACAATGTACCATACAAGAAAGTAGCTTTAATTTGTTCTTTATGTCCGAATTTAATGCTTTCTTTCCACATAAAAATGACTTCACCTATAAAGAGTTCCGTGTAGTCAATTTTCATTGCTATTGTAAACTAATTATGTGAACTGAGTGCTAAAACAGAAGACATTCACTCAAATGTTTAAACACTCACTATATTTTAAAACATTTAGATATTAACTAGTAAAGTAGTGTCGTGTTATCAAAGAAGACATTACTTTGAAGTAGACAACACATTTTTATGTGTTCTCTAAATTAAATTTTCAGATATCGGATCGGAAATCTCTTGTTCGCCAGTCGAAATATGCTTCCGTTGTTTATGAGAATGTAGAAGAAAAAAAGAAAGAGAGAAAATAAAACCAAAAAACTTGATAAAATAAAACAAATAACATTTACAAAAACCATCAATATAAAAGGCAAATTTAGCACAATAACATCACAATAACATATTTAGTACAAACACGCCTAGACTGACAATGTTTCATTTAGTTTCATTATAACAATGATAATTATAAAACTGATAGACTGGTAATAATTAAGAAAATGATAGGCTATAATAATAATTATGAAAAATCAAGAATATAAGAAAATTTATGGCTACAAAAAGGATCATAAAAAGGACACGTAGTTCGTGACTTTCGCAAATGCATGACAAACCGAATGCACTGCATTTAGATTGCTTTGCAGATCTTTTGCTTAACCTTTAAAAGAACTTCATAGATGGAATTGATAATAAAAGTACTATAATGCAGACATCGAGAAAGCAAAGCTAAGAAAAGGTCTGTAAGGACATAAAAATAATCTATATAAAATGTATCAATCAGTCGACTAAAATAGAAAGAAGAGATATATTAAATACACGTAGTTTCCAAAACGTAAAGTACAAAAAGAATATGATGAATATATGTATCTAAGCGTCTATGTTCCAAGTTCTAAGCCGCAGTTTTGTACTTACACTGCTTAAATTTCGTGTAGGGAAGCGTCTTCTCAAGTAGGCCATTGAATATGTGACGTTTTTTCTAATACTTTATAAAAACCCAGCCGAAACCAGATATTTCTACTGGTTTATTATCTATAGAGAGAAATTCATTTTAAACGTTTATTAGACACACACACATACGCGCAGAAAAAGAAAAAAAACAAACAAACAAAAAATAAACGTTACTTGAACTATAGATGTATTGAAAACTTAAGATGTTGAAAATGAAAATGAAAGATGT
Organism: Octopus bimaculoides; assembly: GCF_001194135.2. Classification (NCBI taxonomy): domain Eukaryota; kingdom Metazoa; phylum Mollusca; class Cephalopoda; order Octopoda; family Octopodidae; genus Octopus; species Octopus bimaculoides. The sequence continues at coordinate 112,190,367 of NC_068982.1, forward strand.
TAAAACGATTTTTGCATTCAACATACATTTCACATTTTACTTATCCTCTGTTTCTAACACATTTCACACAGGCAGTTGTTTTGTTTTGGTCTATTTCAGCCTTAAGCCAGCAACAAACTTCCACTGATGTAATCTCTCAAGAACTATATAACTCAACATGTTTTTCCTTCTTCGAAGAGGTAGCGTGTGATTTAAAGGAAATTTGTTTACTATTCCCCTTGCTGCATTAGAGACTCCTTCGCTTTTGTGGTGAATTTTCTTCCTGTGTCAGTTTCTCATTAACTAATATATGATCAAGGACGTTCCAGCCTTTCCCACACCATCAAAGAGTGCTTCTAGACACTGGGCTCCCCTATTCAATATCATCTTAAAATTTTAGACAGTAAGATGATACAAGGCTGGTATGTTTACTCTGTCTAGAAGTTCTCTGGCCTGTTGGATTATATTAGCAGTTGTCATATACTGGTCATTATGTTACCTAGTTGAGAGTCAGAATATTCTGGCTACTTTACTAGTGATGATTATAGGATCAAATTTCCTCTGGCTGCTCTAATGACCTTCTTACAGTTGTAAACATTATCTCGTGCCGAGACTGTTCTATCAGTAGGCTTTCACTCCACTGATACTCAGATCAAACAACTTAAAATACAAATAGGAAATGAAAAAAAAGCTCCTCAAAGTTAAAACAAACAAACTAATAACAAAGAACATAAAAATCAAAGAAGACTATGGTTTTTTGAATCTCTCTTTGTCACGCACTTTATTTTACTATTTCTTCAAATAATTTTTAGAAACGAAATAATTATACGAAAGAAAAGGCAGGGAAAATAATCAAAGTTTAAATAAAGAATTCATCAAATTTCTATCTATTAATAATCACTATGTCTCTAAAAAAGAAACAAAATTATGAAAATTAACTTTGCTAAGAGTGAAGCAGGAGTACCCTAAAGCACTCGGTCAGTTTGCAAGAAATAGCAGCCAATAACTTTGAAATAAGCCCATCTTAAACATAAAAAAACAGAAACGACATATTCGAAAATGTATTCATAGTGACACTGTTTGAAATAAAACATACGATAGTCACTACTTGAGCTTTGTTAATCAAGTCTGACCTGAGGCTAAACAACAACAAAAACAACTGCAATTATTAAATCCGTCATGTTTGTTGATCCTCATTAATCCTCTTAATACAGCGAACAATAATTTCCACTACAAGCAGTTCACAAAAGTGTAAGTTTGCCGTTAGGAAGAAAAGAGCCCTCATTCTCACGGCAAACTAATATATTATCACAGCGTATTTAATATTTTTCAACACCGTTAATTTTATCAGATCTTATTGTTTAACCTCTTTATTTCTGCTATGAAAACTAGGAAGTTTAACAGGTAAACTTGGAAAATTTAACAGAATGATATTTTGGAGGATAGCTAGGAAATTAATACACTTATTCGTGTTCATGCATGTGTGTCCGTATTGTCTGTGTATGTATGTGTATAAACCAATGTGTGAATGTATGCATGCGTGCACGCGTGTGTATATGTATGACAATACATCTAGTAGTTTTGATCGAAAATTCAGAATATTCCATCTGTCAGTAAACACATGCTCACTCTTTGACACATATAAATATATATGTCTACACGTAATATAACATAACAAAATATATTAAATTATATTATATGTTATATTATACATATATGTATGTATATATATATATATATATATATATATATATATATATATATTTATACATATATATACACACATATATATATATACATATACACACATATATATACATACATATATTATATATTATATATATATATATACATACATACATACATACATACATGTTTTTCTGTAGTTATGTATATATGTAGGGTAGAGTGTTTACATAGTTTTGTTTTATTCGAATGTACGTATGAAGATATAAAGAACAACAAAGAAATAGACTCCAATACACGAGAAGTGAAAAATAACTTACCGCATACTTTTAAGTTTTGATCAGTTCAAGGAATTAAAAGCAGATAATTAGACAAAAACTATCAGTAAAGTTTCTAAAATTGTCTTAAACCTATTTCTAAACACCCGTTAGTCATTAACTTCTCAATTTCATCAATTTGCTTCATGGATTTTTGACATCAAAAGATATTAGTTGATTCAAGTAGTGTTTCATCATAATGAAGTCTATACACGTTCAATACACGGCAAAAACAACCGGAATCATAGTTGAAGCAGACTGAAGATTGATTGACTTTTCAAAGATTTGATCATATAGGAAGAACAACAACATAACTGTAAACGATCAAAAAGTCCACATTATCAATAATAAAGAAGCTTACATTCAGTGTTCTTTCTTCTACTCTCTTACGCTGACTTTTTAACTTTGGATAGTTTGGTGTTAGTTCTTCATTATCGCGATGTAAGAAGATCTCTTTCAAATTCACGTTTTCATTAACTGACATAGAAATTTTGAAATGCTTTATTGTTTTGTTTTTGTATTTTGATTTCTTTTTTTTTGTTTCCCCAGTTAAATTCAATCTGTTTACTCCAGTTTTATTGCTTCTTTGTAATATTGTATTTATATAAAATATTTAATCTTCCCGGGCATTTTCCAGAGGAAACCAATAATTAGAAAGCAGAAAATTGTAAAGTTTTATGTGCCAAAGTGAAAAAGAAAATACGTGTACATCTGTAAATCTTTCAAAGAACATAAATGTATCTGAGTAAATAATCTACAATTACGTTGCTCTTAGAGAAAAGTGCATATCAACATGCTCCATAAAATATTCTAGGTTTTGAGTTGGATAATTCAATATCTGTTGGCAGATTTTGTTATATATCTATATTATCATTATATGTCAACTATAAAAGCTACTATAGATGCTGCCAACAAACTAAATTGGAAAATATCGGATGAGAAATGGTAATCAAGTTATTATTGTCTGTTCTTTGCAAATATCAATATATAAATTGATCAAAAGTAGTTGCTTGCTTGACTTTTCGTGTGTTTATTTACCCTCCCTCCTCTCTGCAGGTCTCTAAATATTGGTAAATCGTTTAGCACCACCGGTAAGTAATTACCGACTTTTACAAACTGTTGAAGCTAAGTTTACTTTGACAAGTTTAACCAAATTTAGATGCCTAATTATGATTATAATTCAGCTTACGTACACGGTGCTTTGTGATATCCCTATACGTTTAGAGAGAGAGAGAGAGAGAGAGAGAGAGAGAGAGAGAGAGAGAGAGAGAGAGAGTACAGAATCCTTTTGTAAAAAATAGATCGTGTGTTCGCATGTTTGTGCGTGTGTGTTGGCTGTAATGTAGGGTATTATAGAAAGAAATATGATAGTAATGATCTCAAACGGGTGCATCACCTTACAGAGCCCCACGGTTGGGTGGGGATTTGGTCTCTACTGTACCATGCTCGTTCACTGCATGTTAATGCCGATTGGCAGTTGATTAAATTAGTACCCGGGACTTGATAGGTACTTCAATTTATCGACTAAGGAAGGATGAAGGACAAACTTGACCTCGGTGAGATTTCAAGTTAGAACGTAATGTGTTAGAACAAATAACAGAAGGCATGTTGTCTGATGCTGTAACGCCTTTGCTAATCCACCGCCCTTTTACATGCATGACTCTCTAATAGCAATTCTAATATTTCAGTGATGTCGATCGATCTATGTCAAATAGTTTGGTAGGTGCAATAACTAACTGGAGTTAAGCTTTTCTAAGTTAATGGGGTAAAATAAATATTTCTAATGATTATGAACATACAAATTATTACATTTTCTGACTCTTCAGTAATACCCAATTTCATCTTCACCGTTTATTAACGCTAATGGATAACCAGTTTTTGTTATTATCGGTAACAGCTGCCTAAATTATCTCACAGGAAATAATCTGCTTACAATCAAAATATACACAATAATGCATTGAGTCCGAACCTCAGCTAGCTTTCCTAATACTGAAAAGATTGCATTCTTTAAGTACATACTTCATATGATATATGGATTCATATTTCAGCGAAGAATACACAATATTTGTGTTTATTTAGAATCAAAGTTTGCTACATGGTAATATTAGCTGTTAATAATCTGTTAATTATTCCAGAGTGACTATTGAAATAGCTATTAAATACTCAAAACTAATCTCTTCCTTAACAATAGCTGAAGAGACAAAACAACTGATTAGATAATATTTTGGTTTACCAGCAGATAGATTTTGCATCCATTTGCTATGTAGCCCCTTAACAGTGAATTTAGTGAATTCGCATCTACACCTCGCGACTGTCTGGTAAAAACTCACCATCTCGTTCGAATCTTAAATTTAATTGATGATGATATATCTACAAACAATCACTTATTTAACGCGTCGGAGTGCAGTTCTATTGCTTAGCGTTATCAGCGTGAATGTATGTACTAATAAAGAGAAACACACCACAATCTTTGAAACGATTTGCTACCAATATATTTCTATATTTCTATTAACTGTATTAGTTAGATAATAGATATAATTAATAGCTCTGGAGTCTTAGATAGTTATAAATCTAGTAAAACTTCAATGAATATGTCTTTAACAGTTGACCTAAAATGCACTCAAAGAAAGAATTCGATAGAAACTCAGTAAAAGAAAATTACAATAACAGAACGTACTTGGATAAAAAAGTTATATAAAAATTGCCTGTAAGTTGCAGTAACAAAAATTGGCAACCAGCTGCAGTCATTAACAAATGTTTTATGTTTTTTAAGGACAATACAGAGACATCTCAGACAATAACCAATATTAATTGTTCGGTTACGGACAACAGGTCTGAGCAACAGTGTATTTCCCAGTTAAATACCGTTTCAAATTTGTATCATATCTGTTTCTGTGTTAATATGATAATGTAGCTTTATATATAGGAGTAGTCGAACTTATTTTACAATTTCATTGAAAATATTTTATACCATATTTTTGTCCATGTTTTCAACAATTTTATTCATGTTTCTACAACATCACCAGCTGCACCATGATGTTGCTGAGGTTATGTGCAGAATTGTTATTTGAAGATGTAAACATTTGTTTGTGTCATTTGTTTTGCTTTTGCATTTCTTGTATTGTTTTAGCGTTTCGTCTCTTCCTTGCATGCAATTTGTGCTGTGTCAGATATGCTATGCTAAGTAATGATTGCTTTTCGTAGGAGTGTGTGAATTGATGTTATGTATACTACTACTACTACTACTACTACTACTACTACTACTACTACTACTACTACTACTACTACTACTACTAATAATAATAATAATAATGATAATAATAATAATATTTTGAAAGTTTGGAACAAAGCCAGCAATTTTGGGGAAGAGGGTAGATCAATTACATCAATCCCAGTGCTCAACTGGTACTTATTTTATCATTTAAAGAATGAAAGGTAAAGTCGAGTTTAGTGGAATAATAATAATAATAATAATAATAATAATAATAATAATGATAATAATAATAATAATAATAATAATAATAATAATAATAATAATAATAATAATAATAATAATAATAATAATAATAATAATAATAATAATAATAATAATAATAATAATAATAATAATAATAATAATAATAATCCTACGTAAAATACTGTCTATGTAATATCAAATTTTAAAACCAAATTATAATTTTCTTATGTTTCCTTAAACATTCTCTAGAATGTGCAAAACCAAATATATGACACCCTAGGCATAACACCAACTTGATCATTTAACTTGTTGTCTCTTGAGGTCTTTGGGTGAGACTTGGAGTCAACTAGTACAAAAAGAAAGCAAAAGTGAAACATATAATAATAATAATAATAATAATAATAATAATAATAATAATAATAATAATAATAATAATAATAATAATAATAATAATAATGATAATAATAATAACAAAATTGATAATAATGGACTCTCTCGTCGAAGACGACGTATGAACGTTTAGCTTTTTATCGAACGACATGCACAAAAGATTTGCTTATAGTTCGTGTCGCACATTAGCTCACTCTCACTATCAAATCGACGTTGTCTGAAAAGGTGCACTGAACACCACGTGTCAGGTATCGAAGTGATTGTAGAGCAACTTGAGATGAAGTGTTTGGCTCAAGAAAACAACGCACTACTCGGTCTAGGAATTGAAACCACGATCTCATGATTGCGAGTGCAACACTCTAATAACTAAAGTAAAGCGACCTTAATAATAATAATAATAATAATAATAATAATAATAATAATAATAATAATAATAATAATAATAATAATGATAATAATAATAATAATAATAATGATAATAATAATAATAATAATAATAATAATAATAATAATAATAATAATAATAATAATAATAATAAAAACAGAAACAATTCCTATCATAGTAGGTGCCTTAGGTATAATAAAAAAATATTCAGACAAATACATAACAAAAACACCAGGACTTACAAATATATATAACATACAGAAAATTGCACTACTGGGTACTGCACACATTCTACGCAAA
>NC_068982.1:112196981-112199193 GCF_001194135.2 Octopus bimaculoides
AATAATAATAATAATAATAATAATAATAATAATAAGAAGAAGAAGAAGAAGAAGAAGAAGAAGAAGAAGAGGAAGGAGAAAACAAAGAAAAAGAATACTTGAGACAGTGAACTGGCAGTATCATAAGAGAGTTACAAAAAAAAAAAAAAACCAGTGTGTAAACGAGAAATTTCTGGAACTTTTGAACATCTAACGTATTACTTGGGGTAGATGAAATACCTGTCTTGCAGACATGTGTATTTGTTTTTGTCTTTTCGATACTGCCCACCATGGCTTCTTTCCGGGTAGCAGTACGAAACCGGTGGCAGAGGATAAAATTCATTTTTGAAGACAATAACACAGAAGGTTTGAGCAACAAAAGATAAACAGGAAAAAAGAAAAAAAGTATTGCAAACAATCAGACACAATTACTGACAGAGACGTTAACTCTTTGAAAATATATATAGAAAAATATGACAGCTTATCAAACGGACATATTTGTAAACACAGACTATCTCACTTTGAAACAGACTAGTGTCGAAAACGTAAACTTCCTACCCCCAAAACTATAATAGTAGTTTTGTTTGGACATAGGCTAAATCTCAGGGAAGAACTAGCGATTTCTTGCCTCAGAAAATTATCGTGATACGGGCTTGTTGTTGGCACTCCATCGCTTACGATGTCAAGGGTTCCAGTTGATCCGATCAACGGAACAGCCTGCTCGTGAAATTAACGTGCAAGTGGCTAAGCACTCCACTGACACGTGTACCCTTAACGTAGTTCTCGGGGATATTCAGCGTGACACAGTGTGACAAGGCTGACCCTTTGAATTACAGGCACAACAAAAACGGGAAGTAAGAGTGAGAGAAAGTTGCGGTGGAAGAGTACTCTGGCTATTTGTTGCAGAATTCTCGTTTATTATTTCAATATGACTTCCTGTAATAAAGCTCTTAAGAAAGCTAACAAACAATTTGACAATAGGGAATACACCTGATTGTCATAGGAAAGAGCATTCGTTGCGATTTTGGGGCTTGATCTGTTGCCACCTTACTCAACTGAAAGGAATTAAATGTCTTCTACGTCATATTAATAATGCTACATGTGCACAAGAGGTTTGTGAAACTAAAACATCACCTTCTTTAACATCATCATCGTAACATTAATTATCTTCAGTATTCAGATAATATCGTTTCCCCCAGACATTGACCTGAAGGTGTCGAAAATCTTCATCCATCACATCAATCACTCTCTACGTTGGAAGAGTCTGCAAATGTCGTAAACACAATTTTTCTTCACTAACAAACTGACACAAAATAAAAAGTGACACTGCTAGCGCGTATTAGAATGTTTGAAAAAGTATTTAATTTTTATCATAAAAGATATTAATTAGTTATATAATTTAATATGGTTTCAAATTTGGCACACGACCAGTAATTCTGGGGAAAAGGCAAGTCGATAAAATCGATCCCAGTATTCAACTAGTACTTATTTCACCGACCTCAAAAGGATGAAATGCAAAGTCTACCTCAGCGCAATTTGAACTCTGAACGTAACGGTGGAAGAAATGCTGCTAAACATTTTGCCTGCCTAACGCTTCTGCCAACTCTCCGCCTTAAGTTTTATAATTGATATAACAAATATTATTTTATGCAAAGCATTAGCTTTCTTATGTGGGTCTTACTCTACATTACATAAAATGGTTTTGCATCGAGTATCATTTTGACTTACTCTTTGAGAAAATACTTATACGTGCACAAACACACATACATATAAACAAACATAAATACATACAAACATACACACACACGCATGCGTGTGCACACACATGCATGCGTGTGCACACACACGCATGCGCGTGCGCACACAGACACTTACACATATATACATACAAATGCATATATATTTATATATGTGTGTGTGTGTACATACATATACACACACAAACTCACATACCTTATACATATATAAAATGAAGCTAGGAGGTAATGTACTGAATACCAAACACAAACAATTCGAAATTAATTAAAATTTCGTTATTAATTAGAAAAAGAGCACAAAAGCCTAATGGCATTTGTTGGTGCTTCGTAGAGAAAAAGGGAGATAATTTCTAGAAATTAACAATTAATCTCCCAACATTATCTGACGTTGTGAACGAAAGGAATGGTGATGTTTGAAGGTAATAGATGATTGTAGCATGTCTAACTGTTTTAGAAAATAACTAAAAAAAAAAAAA
>NC_068982.1:112199203-112200991 GCF_001194135.2 Octopus bimaculoides
ATATATTTGTGTGTGTGTGTGTGTGTGTGTGTTTGTGTGTCTGTGTGTACACATGCACACATACACACATATTTGGAAACTATCGAAACAGCTGTAAGAGAAATTAGGATAACATCTTGAATATATGGAAGTTTTTGAAAAAATTATGAGTGAATTCAAACGGGAAGTTAATCTGTACAGAGAGAAGGAAGAATTGCATAATTCTAATAGGATTATGAACAAAACAAAAAAGAAGACTTATTTTAAAAGAATTGGAAGCCACCTTCGCTTATGCCTCCAAATAATTCATAGTTGATATTATCGAGTAGCCAAGGGGCATAGCTTTAAATTTAGTATTATATTAATTTATTTTGGTAACGGTATGGCATAATTTTTAGCACGAAGTACAAGGATAATTAGCGGAATTCCTTCCGCTTTACTTTCTGAGTTAAAATTCCACTGACCTTTATTTTACCTTTCATCTTTTCGAGGTCGAGAAAAATAATACTAGTTGAGCACTCGAGTGAACATAATCAACTAGCCCCCTCCCACCACAAGTTTTAGGTCTTGTACTTATGACAGAAAAAAATATGCTTCCGATGAATTTCGTTTTAGTGTATCAAAAAAAGATCTACGGCACAAAAAAGTTGAATATTTTGTATTTCTGATTAATAATTGAAATGTGTAAACAATAACATATTTTGTATTTCGAAACCCATTACAGACACAACGTATAAGTAAGAATAGCTTAGCAAAATCTTATATAAACATGATCGAATTATATTTTGGCTTTGTTTAATTCAGATTCTCTGAAACCTAGAAATAAATTCATTTTCGTGAGTTAAGCAAAATCTTTTTATAAAAACATGATCGAGATATATTTTTAATTCAATTAATTAAAATCCACAGAGCCTAAAAAACTCCCAATCTTCTGGTGTATGCTACCTGTATTTTTAAATATAGTAATTTTAGATATACTAATTTATTTGAATTGTCTTTAAAATGCTATTAACACGTCTTCACACATTTTGAAAACTCTGGAACTCTTTTTCTTATTGCTACGCCATTTCCGATTAAAAAAAAAACTGCCAACAAAAACATTTGAATATTAGAACTATATTATGAATATTATTCAATTTCCTTTCTTTAATATTTATACATGTAATCTAATGAATAACCAGTTTAATCGATTATACCAAACCACCTATAAATTTATAGACTTCACAGCCAAGGAAAGAATCTATATTTCGCTCGACTTGCTAGACTTGCTCGACTTGCTAGACTTGCTCGACTTGCTAGACTTGCTCGACTTGCTAGACTTGCTTGACTTGCTAGAAATAAGAAGTAAATCCTTTAAAACTAAACTAAACAATCTTATGTATGTAATAAACGCACAAAGTAAAATATGCTCATGGAGAGTTTATCAGGAACTTAGACGGAGTGATCAAAAGTGAAATGCTTTGAGCATATGTCTGCTTGAACAGGACTGCCTAGTGTTAAAGAACAGAATTGTTTAGTCTTGTGCTTATGTAAGAAATCAATATTAACGAAGTTGTATTTGAAGACAAGTTCAGACATATTAATTTTAAATCTATGCTCCTAATTAGATCAGCTGGTGATTGCTCTAATTGTTATTTTACGCTGCAGATTTTAATAAGTCATTCATCTGAACACTGTAGATATCTTGTATGATACAATCATCAGAAATAATCCATTAGACATATCAAACTTAACTTCGTATCCAATGGATTATTTCTGTTGATTGTATCAAACAAGATATATATATATATATATATATATATATATATA
>NC_068982.1:112201563-112203032 GCF_001194135.2 Octopus bimaculoides
AAAACAAAAGACGAAGACAGGTGTATGAACAAGCAGGTATATTATTTTGACTCACGGGAAAATGAAAAAATCTTTTATGTTTCGAGCCTACGCTGTTCAACAAAAAGGAATACGAGAAAATAAACAGAGAGTGAAAACCTGTAGATGACCGCTAGATATACAGTTTATATATATATGCTTGTATGTATGAGTTTTTATATATGTGTTCGCGTGTAATTCTGAGAGTGTGTGAATGGCATGTGCGTTGTGAGTTTATTTAGAGTGTATGAATGCGGGTATACTGAATTTTGGCCTTTCACGTCGGACTCTGATATTCGAGGGACGTGTAAAAGATATATTGAACATCTGGCATTAATGCATTTCTCAAGAAGAAATATTTATCAAGAACATAGTCGACTCTAACAGAATTTCCCTTAGCAGATAGCCTGAAGAATAAAATTCGCTCCCCAACTATCTTATTTATCTCAACTACTCTGTATTCAAGTAAAATTCGTCAATATTAATTAGACGCAGATTAGTTATATATTTTCTAAACTAAAAATATAGAATACATGAGTACTATTTATAGAAAGGATAGTATAATTAATGTTACTTAATAGACAAACACACACACACACACACACACACACACACACACACACACACACACACACACACACACACACACACACACACACACACACACACACACACACACACACGCACACATTATAGACCAATGTTGGGACTATAGTCACGGAGGTATGAAGATATGCATTAACGTATTATTTCTTATTACAAATGACGAAGTAAATTCACTAAGGGAAGATATACATGCATACTCATACACACTGATATATATATATATTTATATATATATATATATATATATGTGTGTGTGTGTGTGTGTGTGTGTGTGTGTGTGTGTGCATGTGTATTAGAAGAAAGTGGTTAGCATAAGTGACTATTTAAGATTTAAAACACATCCAAACTCAAGTAATTATTTTACTGCACGCTTTATTAATAAATAATTGAATGTAAATTAAGAATTTTGTGAAACTTTGTTATCTACAAATAATACAAAATACGATATATTCTGCAAAATTTAAAAACAGACCTTTGATACCACCTGTTTCTAAGACACTTTTCAAACACATACATCAAACTTTCACATGGCAGAAGCTAATCAAAATTTAATTTGCTAAATCTCATTGGGAATAAATATAATCGTGTGTATACAGAGCGGTCCATTTCTTGTGAAGTCGTGAGTTCGTATACCAAATCAGAAAGCAACTCGATATTAGAGTAGATAAGCAAGTAGGTTAATGAATAAATTCTAATTCGCCTAACAGCATAATGCTAGCATATACGCATATTTCCTATGTATGAGTGAATGAACAATGGTATATATAAATCTGTTATCTTAGTCGTATGTACGTATGTATGCATGTATATATGTATGTGTGTGTGTATGTATGTATGTATGTATG
>NC_068982.1:112203042-112208644 GCF_001194135.2 Octopus bimaculoides
ATATATATATATATCGATGAATAGGTATAGCTCTGCATTGATATTCAGAAAATTAATTTCCTGCAATATTTTAGACAATTAAACAAGGTGATGGAAAGAAAAGAAAATGTCAAACGAAGCAAAAGAATTTGACTTCCAGTTCTATCTTTATTCTATATTTCCGATCAGGTCTCTAATTTTTTTATTTTTATATTTTACGCAACGGAAATTCAGTTGGCAAAATATATATATGAATAATGGCGATTTGCCTGATAGGATTATTGCAAAATGTATATTTTCCAAGATCTTTCGCAACTTTAATCTGTCTGCCTGTCAGTTTCTCTCAATATTCACATACACACATGCATACATGCATACATACATACATACATACACACATACATACATACAGACAGACATACACACATAAAAAACTTGAGACAAAACAGAAAAATAACGTACTTAAATACACTCGGTCATCATACACTATTATATATGCATATGTGAAAAAATTCATATATCTACGTACTCATATCTACGTATTCATGTAAATATACATATATACACAAACATACATATATATACGTATTTTATCTATAAATATTATATATATACATATATATGATATATTTATACATAAACATACATACATAGATACATATATATAAATATATACATACACACACACACACACACACACACACACACACACACACACACACACACACACACACACACACATATATACATACATATATATATATATTTTAGAAACACATGCTCAAACATATACATGTGTTTGAAGCTCTCTTTCCTTCAAATGATCTCGCTTACATAATTATATGTATGTATATGAACGCGCACACATATTAATGGTGCGTGCCCAATGCTTATATGTATTGTATATACAAGCAAATGAAAATATATATAAAAGTCGTAATAAGCAATTTGTCAATAGGATTGCTGAGAATCTTTTTGCTACATTATCCTACTAAACAAAATACATACTTATTTACAACCTAGGCCTCGCCAAGATATAATAATTTATTAATACAATTTACTTTTACTCTGCTACTATAGTATTTTTTTTATATCGGAATATTGAAATGTATATAAAGTATTTCATCATGTTGCTGACATTTTTACACTTGAAAAATACTAACTAAAATCGTTAGAAATAATATAAAATATAATACATTTTCTGAAGAAAGTATGTATTATTGTGTGTAAGTTTGCGTATATGTAATTTTATATGGATTCCTTTCCATTAAGCAGAGAAAGCGAGAGCTCTGCAAACTGTTATATTTTGTGTATATATACACGTATATACACATGCATATATATTTTCATATTTAAATATCATAACAATACTGTGTCGCTTAGAATGGCATTTAATACGAAGCCACTCTATTAGATACTCCAGGCCGTTCACACGATGTCGAATGTCTCCTGTTTACACTTATGTAAGTGCATGTATGCACCCACTCACACATGTAGACACTAGCCACAAACGTGCACCTCACCCCATATGTGTGTGTATCTCTCTCTCTCTATATATATACGTATAGACGCATACACATAAATATACATATGTTATATACAGATAAACGCAGCCACATATATTGCATGGATGCTTGTATGCATATATGCACGTATCTATATGAGTATGTATACGTTTTTCTTATTTCGACTTGTTTATGCTGTCTCTTTTTGTTTTAAGCATTTGAACAATAAAATTTGTTTAGCTAAACCAACTGGATTAAATGAAAGCAGTTTTTAAGTGATACGAACGGTTTCGAGTTGCCATTAAAGACACTCAAGTTCAGAAAGTTTCTTACATAAAAGTCACTTTGAACAGAAGAAAAATATGGCTATCACGTTACATTCTCACAATTAAACGACAACGTTACATTTACTAACCAAACTCTAAAAGACTCACAACAACTTGCTGGCGTTAATACCCCCTTTCTTTTTGCCTTCCATTCGCCGTTTCATTTCATCTTCCAGTCGTTCCTGCATATGAATGGGGTCAAGGTCAATGTCATCGCTCGCATCATAATCGTCGTTTATCTCCGCCATCTTCTTTAAAGTCTTGATGCTTCCAATTTTTGCTGTTTTGAGGAATTCACAACAAAAAAGAGTTGACTTACGTCGTTGTAGGCAGAAGTCGTTTACTAACGACTTATCCGAATTATTTGGAGTTGTGCGATAGATATCTTTTAATATTCAAGATAATATGACAGGAACAACTAAGTGTCTATCAAATGTCTCTTTTTTTCCCAGTGATAATAGATTTGAAAATATTACTTTCAAAGTATTATTATATACTATTTTGAAAGTAATGGAAATTCTTCAAAGGCGGTATCAAGATTTTTTTTTTTATTTAACTTTTGTTTTCCTTTATCAAATTGTGATTGGGAAGTAAAAACCCAAATATTCTTAATCGATGGAAAAGTTGAATACTCTCAAATAAGTTCGAATTATTTAATTTGAACACATGGTAATTGTAAATGGTAATATAATCCAACGCCAAATAAAGTAGATTCCCTGGTATGTACGCTGAGATGGACGGTTACAACAAACGATTACGTTATGGTCGGAATTTAGAATAAACAAACGATAAATATAGTCAAATTTTAGTCAAAGGAAAGAAGTAAAGTTCTGTAAATAATACTCACATTAAAGAAGAAATTACGTGGTCTTGATAATATTAGTTTGTATTACAAATCGACGTATTTGTATAATTGTATAATTTCTTCAGGATAATTTATGTGTATTTGCTGAGTAAAAAATTTCAACTGTGAAATTATTACTTTTTAAATGTTAATAGCTACATAAATAAAGCCGGTCTCTTAAACAACTCCAAAATTCAAGTAATTTCAGTAACATCAGTATGATAATATTAGTTTGTCTACGTAAATTTTCTGTCTCAAAAGTAATCTTCTTGTGAAAAAATAATGGATGCCACTTCCTTTTTATCTTCTGTAAAAGTTTACAAATGATTTCTGCTCTGTTGTGTGTACGTCTGCTGCTACTGTCCTGCCCTGTAATTATCAACCATTTAGCTTGAAATTAAATATTAGCAAAGTTATAACCACACAATCCAATGTGGATCACCAATCAAATAGGACGAAAAAACAGAACACTTTTAAGCAAGGTTGCGTAGTATTTCGGTAAATCTTTTTGAATGTTTTGGACAAAGCATCAATGCGATGTTTAACGTTTTGTTTACGATTATAAGTGCTTACAACAACGGCGGATTTCTTGCATATACTCGCACATACATAAACATAAACTCTTATATAAGCATGCAGTAAAACGAATATTTTTGTTATAGATACATACACATACATACACACACGTATATATCAGCTATTTTTCTGTTATTCTTCCATCTAATTTACCTACTTGGCCTCTAGTTCAAAATCACTACATATTATATCATATATTGATTCCTGCTTGATGAGAAAGGTTTCTTAATTTCCTATCAATCAGGCCAAAGTTGCGCTCTAAACTATAGAGAACAGGTAATTTATTATCGTTCTTTTTTTGTGCTAGTTTAATCTTTTCTCTCTAGTTTTTATCTATTTCTTATTCCTCCTCCCACACCAACATATCTTTTAAACTTGAAGAAAAAAATATTTTTCGGAATCAACAGATGAACTTTATCAACAGCAACGACGACGATAACAACGACGACAACAACAACATCAACAAGAACGGCAGCGGTTAGCGAGGTAGTATGTAATTTCTCTGCTAGAAAGAGAAGCCGAATGTATCTTAAATTACACTATACCGTACTCAAAAAGAAAGGATACCTTGAAAAATGCATTCATGGAATGCTTTTTACTCAACATCGGTTTGATCAGTATGAAACTGGGTTAAACGATAATAACAGATGTATCATCTCCCCAGGTCGAACTACAGTGTTCAGAGCGAAAATGGCGAAATTGGTACAGTGACTGATTAAATGTTTAAGGGTATTTAGTTATGTCCCTTACATTAAGTCGTTCAAATCTCTCAGTGGCTGACTTTTCCTAATACATTCGGTGGTTGGTAGTCAATAAATTATATCATAATCAGGTAATTTAATTGCCTGATTATATATCATAATCGAGTAATTTAATTGCCTTCGAAAATATGGGCATTTCTATTTGAAATCAGTTTTCAGACAAATGTAAGAGAATTGAGATTTTAGTGTATTCACACTTTCCGAGGCTCAAGTTTATCGTCAATCCTGCCTTGATATAGTGTAGTAATAACTGAGATAATTTAATCTGGCATACATCTTTCTACATAAAAGATACACTTTCTCTCTGTACAAATTAATTGAATATATCGACTCAGATAACTATAATGTATTCCAGATTACTTAAAAGCAGGACTTAGCATTATATGACTATTAAATTGAAGATGATGTGTTAAAGCATGTTTTAGAATAGCAGGACATTTACTAAACGGGTGGGTCAACACTGAGAGTAGAGAAGAGTTAAATGTATTGTAAAATTCATGTTTAAGTGTATTGCCTGCTGAGTTATTCAACCGATCTAGTTACAAACAAAAGCAGTCACACAAAACATAAAGACTTAACTCAACCCGAATTGTACAACATATATAGTAAAATAAAAAGGTAAAGCCGTTAGTAGGAGAGATTAGGAAGGTAATAGATGAGGGCGAAATAAATTAAATTAAAATTAAATACAGTAATGTAGAATGAATTAATATAGAATAATTAAAAAAAAATAGTACAAGGAGGTATGAAGAAGTTTAATTTTCGTGAAAGATTTAGGGATATATAACTTTTAAAAGTCCATGTAAATATCGTTGAGTCGACGGCGGGCGGCGTATTTCACACCGGTTATTTGCTGAGGATGTACTTGGTAATGATATCATAGGACTGGGATCTTCTAGGAAATCGTAGGCATATAAGCAATTGCGTGATTACGTTATACAATCTACATACTTTCACGTTTATCAACATAGATACATTTTCTAAAGCGTGTATATAAGTGTATAAATAAATGTACGACTGCCTCCGGAACACGCAAGCAACCACACCGGCGAAACGTACGTAGCAACAAATAATCAAAATTTATGTTTACCATAAATTTCTCATATACACAACCACACATATCTATCTATCTATCTATCTATCTATCTATCTATCTATCTATCTATCTATCTATCTATCTATCTATCTATCTACATATCTCTCTATCTCTCTACCTATCTATATTTATAGTCACTTATATCAGGCAAAATGATGCCGCCAATTGACCTTTTTCAGCTCCTCTAAGACTGATAGGTGTGATAAAAGACGATATCTTTGGATAAGACACCTAGCCCGACAACTTTCGACTAAGTGAATTCATGAAAGGCAACCAAAGGAGTATTAGTGGGATTAATCTATTCTGATTTAGAAACCCTTAAGAATCAATTTTCTTATATTTCAGGTGTGGATAAAAAAAGAAGAAAGAAAAAATTTTGAGGTCATTGTTTAATTACTCGCTTTTAAATTCTAAGTCGTAATTCGACTATACGAACGCTTTATATAAATTTATGGTCTTTTGTCTGCTAGAGATCAAAATATAAGTGAACACACAAACGTACGTATATATATATA
>NC_068982.1:112211052-112212227 GCF_001194135.2 Octopus bimaculoides
GTATATATATATATATATATATATACAGCTTTACATAGACCCACATATGTTTCAACTGCACCGATTAGTAACCGTTGCAATTGCAACCCTGCTATCATACCTTGTAATATGATCGCGGTAACCAACTTATGAATAACATTATTAGCTTGGACACACACATATATATATGTATGTATTACTCTTTTACTCCTTTACTTGTTTCAGTCATTTGACTGCGGCTATGTTGTAGCACCGCCTTTAGTCGAGCAAATCGACCCCAGGACTTATTCTTTGTAAGGTTAGTACTTATTCTGACGGTCGCTTTTGCCGAACCGCTATGTTTCGGGGACGTAAACACACCATAAATATATATCGGCTTATACAAAGGAGAAAGCTTATTTCGTTTATGGGCCGCACACACTTCAAATCATTGTTTAGATTGGAAAAATCCAGTGTGCATGCGTGCTTCTAACAACCTATGCGTTGGTCGTCCTTATTCCTGTGTCTGTGTCTGTGTTTAAACTATTGGTACACGCAGATATATATGTATGTGCCTATGCATATGCGTATCATATTGTAGTCAACAACTCAATGCAGTAGTTCATATATATCTGTCCATGCTAATAATGTTATTCACAAGCTGGTTACCGCGGTCATTGACTTTCCTAACAGAAGAAAACATTCACCTAAAATCGATCAATACTCCTCTATTTCTTTACAGTTTCAAATTTCCCCTTCCGTTTTGCTCCATTTTTCCTCTCTGCTTATCATCTCACCCTCTTTCAAATTCCTTTCGATTCTGTCTGGAATTACCTTTCTTTCTCAGCCCTCTGCCTCTCCATTCAAAAGCAGTAATCAATTGTGTGCTAGTCTCTGCTCTGTTTAAGTTCTCATAAAATTACGGACAAACACAAATTGTTCTCGGTACCCGGGGAAGCACCTTAACCGAAACGTCAGAAATTACTTCCAGTGTCTTACAAAATCATTATATAGATCCAAGAAATACACTTATACAACTTGTGTTGATGCAGACTTCTAAACGATTACTGTCTAGACATGAAAATACAAATCAAAGTAGACGCAGACACACTTATACAAACACAATACGTTGTGGATGTATATATATATATATATATATATATGTGTGTACATATATGCATATATATACTCATATATATATATATATATATATATAT
>NC_068982.1:112212827-112214874 GCF_001194135.2 Octopus bimaculoides
TATATATATACATATATATATGTATGTATATGTGTGTGTGTGTGTGTGTGTGAGTGTGTGTGTGCGTGTGTCGGTGTAAATTCAAATGTAATGTGTGTATGTTTTCAAATTGTATATATATATATACATGTATACACACACATATATAAGGCGCCTCTGACGTTTCGCGCGAAACTACTTCTTCAGGAATAAAGTGAATGTAAGAATGGTATGACAATAAGCAATAAAATGAAAACAAGGGAAAAATTGGTGTTGCTTATATCAGGCCATATCAAGAATGATCGGAATTGAAGTGGAAAGGAAAAGGTCGATTCAAGAAAGAGCAACAAATCAGATACGTGCAATGAGTGACTGACTGTTGTGCATATATTTACGCGTACGTCACTGGTTTTCTGTAGGGTCATGTGTTTCGTTTATTTTAAAGACGCTATTGTTCGTATGAAAATGTAAAATATGAGAGCACATATCTTCATTGACATATGTACCGCATTCGTCTAATGTGAACGATTGTGCAATGCGTACGTGTGTGTGTGTTTGTGTGTGTGTGTTTGTGTGTGTGTGTGTGTATTTGTCTATTGTGAGCTTGTGGCCATTAGTGAGTGCATTTCTGTGTACTAATGGTTTACTTTAGAAATGTGCTTGTGTGTGTATTCTGTAAAGGTGTGTTTTATCCTACATCTGATGTATATGATGTTGATGTAGAATATTTTATGTCTGTGTGCATTTGCTTGTAAAGTGACTCTGTGCTAGAGAAGTTCCTTCAATATGTCTCTATGTGTTTATTGTATTGTAGAAATTTCGTGTGTTACAACTGTTGCATTTGACTGTCAATATGCATAGCATAGCATGTACATTTACATGCATATATATATGCTTTGAACAAATTGATAATTTGTAGGTTTGTTTTACCAGCACAAAGAGACTAACGAAAATGCTTAGATTCTAGATGGATTCACATCCAAAACAGTTCGAACTAGCAACCGGAAATAAATATCACATACCTACATACACACGTAGGTACGTAAATACATATAAGCATACCCGCACATACCTAAGCACATACACACAGAAAGACGCATACAGACGAACAGATATACAAACGTACATATTAAAATGAGCTTGACAGCGCTGCATATAATTTCATAAACTCGCATATAGATCAAAAGCAGTTCTTGCTGAAATAGGTAGAAAGTCATAGATATGTCAGAAAAATCAATAACACTGTATGCTGTGGCATCCACCATGTGAGGCCTGACAGGCAACTATAAGATCCGTGACCTACATCTGTAAGCTTATGCTATACTCTCCTAAGGTGCCAGCAACGTATTGACAACTTTATAGGTTGATAAAATTACTCTTTCTTTTGGCATCTATTTTTGGCCTCGTCTTCTTTTTACTTACGTCTACTTCCGGTAACCATAATTCAATATGCTGCAGTTATCTTTGTGTCTTTTGTTACAATTCATATAGTCGAAATATATATTTGTATCGACTAATATCAATATATACATATAGATACACAGACATACGTACGAGTATACATACATACATACATACATACACACACACACACACACACACACACACACACACACACACACACACACACACACACACACACACATATATATATATATATATATATATATATATATATATATGAATATACACGCGTATATATATAAGAATACACACATAAATGCACATACATCCAAATGCATACACACACGCACACGCGCACACACAATTGCGCGCGCAACATACACACAACTATATATATACATCTGTAACGTCGCAAAATATATTGACATATATGCTAATACATACAATTATAGAAGCAAGACTATTTTTTCACATATTTTACTTCGCTGTTTTCTTAACCAATTTGGTCGGTTCTTTATATATAACTATTTATTGATCAGGAGTGTAGCTATCGATTTGGATACATACCAGACATGCTATAATTTTCTGTCTAGTGGGATATATATTATCCTTTACGCACAGACATACACACAAATGTGTCTACATATATATATATATATATATA
>NC_068982.1:112215610-112218023 GCF_001194135.2 Octopus bimaculoides
CACACACACACACACACACACACACACACACACACACACACACACACACACACACACACACACACACACACATATATATATATATATATAAAGATATGTTTGTGTGCCTGTGTTTGTCCTGTCACCATCGCTAGACATCCGATGTTGGTGTCTTTACGTCCCCGTACTTAGCGGTTTAAATGTTTAAAAATGAAATAATCTGAAGACAGTTAATTTGAAAAAAAAACAGGAAAGTCTAGTTACTTAACCTGTCGAACTTATATAAGTTCTTCCACAATTCAGACCAGTTTGTCTTTTGTCGAAAAAGATAAATATATCCCCTATGTTATTGTTGTTTATCACAGGTCAACTCCGATCAAAGATGTTAGGCCGTTTTCTTTTTGAAATGTATAAAGGAGATTTGACTGTCATTTTTTACAGGTTGAGCAACCAGGCACAGATTTTTTTCATTCAGTCGTGTTATGACTTTCAAGTCAAGTAGGAATCCCTTTAAAGTTGTCAAATGTCCATCTTTTTATCATCTGCTTTATCGCTCTCTTTTCGCTAACTGTTTTATTATATGAGATCTTTTTAATATATAAAATACTTTAGGTTATTAAATTACACGTTATTCTTATCACCTTCTCTGCACATTAAATGTATTTCAAACTTAACAATTACTCGCTGCAAGCAAATATATTTGACCTGAAATGTCTATTGAACTCTTAAACTCTTTAAAACCCAAGAATTGTTAAGATTTCGAATACATTATTTCAACATTAATGCTATATTCCTTTTAGATGATCAAAAACGAGCCAGGAAGACATTTAACAACAAAGAACTATCGAAAAAAAAAAAAGTTTAGATCAAGTTTCGATCAGTTTGCAACCCCACCCTAACCAAAAATAAAAACAAAAAAGGTAAAAAATGAAAAAAAGAATACAAAGAAATGAAATTGCAGCCTGGAAGATCAAATATCGACTCTATTGTAGTTTGGGGAAGTAGAATAAGAATGGGTGTCGATAAAACCGTATATTTTCTATGCGCTTGAAAACAGACGAATAATTTTGGTACATAGTGGAAAACGGCATAAAAATAAATAAATGCAAGAAAAAGATGCAAATGGTATTTTATATGTATATATTTATATATATATATATATATATATATATATATATATATGTGTGTATGTATGTATCTATACGTCACACGATCTATTTGACTAACTGCTACAATCAGTATGCATATACTTAGATGAATGATACAAAAGAATGCTAGGATCGCCTGTAGTTTAGTGGACAGTTTAAGTACTATTGTAAAATTCTCATAATACTCTCTCTCCTCCTCCCTCTCTCAGTGTCTCCTACTCTCACTATTTCATTTGCTCATTCTCTATCATTCTGGCACAAACATTTACATAAACATGCACCAACTACTTTGCACAGCAATATACCCGATTAAGATAGCAAACTACATAGTCTGAGCTTATGCTTTCCTTCTCTTCTCCAGTAATGGCTATCTTTGTTACGCTGCCAAGAATAAGCTCCTCCATCTTCTATATTTTTGAAGAAATTATAACACAATTTCCTGGTAAATATTCATATATGAATATTTATGAGACTTTCACAACCGTATCAACTTCATCTTTTATACCTAAAAGTGAGTCAGCGCCATATATAACACTGATTATATTAAATTATTTACAAGACGGACATCTGGAGTCTTATCCACACTAGCTCTTACTGTAGAATAACAAAGTACGGAATAAGTAGGATTATGGAAGCTTGGCCATGAAATAAAGTTTCAGAATGTTGCATAATTCTTAAACTCGAAGAACGAAAATCTACAAAAAATCAAAAATTTGTCATTTTCATTGCCAAGAAATAGTCAAGAAAGTATTTTTATGATGAAACGAATTATGAAAAGAGCAGTTAAATGTTGAACCCATGTGTGTTAGTTGTTTCAAGTATCCCTTTTCGTTTGGTTCATAGGATTAAAAGTGGGCATGGTTGTATGACTGCTAGAATTGTGACGAAAGTATACATACGTGTGTGTGTGCGTGAATATATATATATATAGTTTTAGGGAAAAGAACCTAGGCTCATGAACTCATCGATGAAAATCCACTGTCACATATAGAAAAATTAATAAGTAAAAGCACAATAAATAAGTTTAATATAATACAAATATATAATAATCATAAGATAATGATAATAAAACGACTACACGTGTTTCATAACCAATTTTCAAATAGAAAGAAAATTTAAATCGATTAAAACTATCGAAAATCAATTCTATTCAAAAATATAGCTAATCTTTATGAAACACGCGTAGTCGTTTTATTATCATTATCTTATGATATTTACTTTGTATTATATTACACTTATTTATTGTGCTTTTACTTATTAATTTTTCTATATGTGACAGTGGATTT
>NC_068982.1:112219939-112220911 GCF_001194135.2 Octopus bimaculoides
ATATATATATATATATATATATATATATACATATACTTATACGTATATATATATATATATATGCATATATATATATATGTATACATATATATGCATATATACATGTATACACACACACACACACATATATATATATATATACACACACACATATATATATATATATATTTATATATGTACATACACACACACATATGTGTGCGTGTGTGTGCGCAATCAAATAACAGTTATCTAAAGACAGTTCAATTAGTATGTAAATCTAATGTAATTATTTGAACGCTTTACGTATTTTCCTAATTAGTGAAACCCTTATCAAATTAGAAAATTAATATGCATTCACAAATTTTCAAGCTGTTTCTATTCGTTGATAGGTGCAATTGCATGATAAACTTATGGGAATATGTACGGGTAGTTAATTTTATCAATAAAAAAATATTTTTTTAAAGTCTGTATTGGTATACAGTTAATTTTAATCAATATGGGTATACAACAAATCGAGTTATTTATTTACAGTATAGTGTGCGGAATACTTTTAATGCTAGTTATAAAGTTTCTTTACAGTTACTTACTTGCATCTGTTTAATAGACTAATATAAACCACAGACACAGACACAGAGACACACACATACTTATATATGTATAAGTATATTTATATCTATGCATGTAATTATAAGCATACACACATAATCACACACACACACACACACACACACATATATATAAATTCAAAAAAGGATAAAACTCTTTTACAAGAATTTTATCAAGAAGCCAGTGTGTAAAAGAATTCATTAGGGAAATTTCTATTCCCAAGAATATAATTATTCGTTTATATTTATATAAAGGGCATTATTATAGAATTATTATATGGTACTAAATGTGGTACTAAATGTGGTTATTTTGAGAAGTCCACTGTGTGGCGTTATTATTTTTCTATAATAATGCCCTTTATATAAATATAAACGAATATATATA
>NC_068982.1:112221239-112225255 GCF_001194135.2 Octopus bimaculoides
TACATATATATATGTATATATATATATATATATATATACATACATACATACATACATACATATATATATACATACATACATATATATATATACATATATATATACACATATACATATACATGTACACATAAGTAATTAAATATATTCTAATATACTTACACACGTTACTATATCTAATTTGGCATGTAAATATATGTAGCATATATGTAAATGTATGTATGCGTATATATATCTATATATCTACATATGTATCTATATCAATAAATTGTAAATGCAAAAATAAAAACAAAAACACAAAAGATTCTGCGGTACACGTGTTTCAAGCTTTATAGTTGTTACATCAGTGTATAAATGACAATATAAAGCTATCTTCAGCCGCAAATGTATTCTCTCCCAAGAATTATATCACATAGGCGTTAAAGGAGGAAGAAAGATGAGATATAAGAGGTGAGGTTCCGTTTGGTATTGTAACTATATATGTATATTTATATTTATATACATACACACACACACACACATATATATTTATAACTATTGATATATATAACTTTTGAAATATATAAATAAAAAAAGTGATTTTGAGTGTTTGTGCGTAATCTAGACAATAGGTAATACTTGAAATTTTTTCTCGTGTTTTAGTTGTAATATCGTCATTTGGTGAAACATTTCTATCCTTTTTTGATTCGCGTCAATGTATTTTTACTTGCTAACAGATCATGCGCTCTAGGCAATGGTAAAATCAGAAACATTGGCTCCATTCATGGAAAAATATGTTTCTGATGTTTTAGAAAGCATATTTATTGTATAAGGTGTTATACTTTTCTATCTTCGGTTTGAAAAGGAGAAATATTTCCAATTGACTATTTTATAATAGAAACATGCAATATTGATTAAAGCTGTGAAGCTGACATAGATGAAGACATACACGTTTGGTATGTTCAAATATCTGGTTCAAATGTTGCCATTTTAAATAATAAAAGAAACAATCTTTGTCTTTGAAGAATACACACACACACACACACGCACGCGCACACTCACATATGTATATATGCATATAAATATGCACGTATATATGGAAGCTTACATATACGTGCATCCTAACATATTTATTTGGTTGCATAAGAGAAAATGAGAGAGAGAGAGTTGAGGGGAGAGAGAATAATGTCTGTATGAATACATATAAAATCATTTAGAATGACATGCAAATATAAAAGCACGGATACTCGTGTATACACATCTTTAATAAAGCGCATGCCCGGATTCTCTTTTTTATGTTCAGAAAATTTACTGAAATAAAATAATCTTTTAGTTTTACTTACCTTTAAAATTCCATGGGAAAGTTGAAAATAAAATAAAATACAAAGATAAATAAACAGTATACTTTATTGTCTTTAATAAAAAAAAAACATTAAATTTCATTAACACATTTTAAATTAAAGAAAATCGGTGATATTTGAATTGATTAAGCTAATGATCATTGTAGTAATTTTAATCTCAAAAAGAATCTATGTTGATATGACGCATTGACACCGTATCAGAAATCTTCAGGTATGTAGGCAATTGGGTCGAACCTATTTTGTAACTTATGTCTTACTTAACCTCAGTTCCCCGTATATCGAGCTGACATGTGAGGAAATGAGTTTCATATATGACTATCTTGCCATTTGGTAACTGAAAAACTATTGTTCAATGTGTCAGATGGTTGGCTCCGATCTGAGGAAAATTTCGCCGAAATTTTTAACAGATCGACAGACAGCTCAGACATCTTCATAAGCTCAATTTGTATAACTTTTATCCACTCTGGTAGGTTGAAATTTACATTCGACTCTGTGAGGTTTGAAGCCAGGATGTCAACGAATGACAGTAAATACTTTAGCGTAGGTAGTACGTCGTTCTACCGTGTCTACCAATTCACTGCAATTAGGAAGAACACGTATTGAGAATCGAAACACATGAAAAATGTTTAACACACTAAAGAGAAATCAGAAAATATTTAAAATGAGACTTATATAATGATAGAACATTGGTGAAATATTTAACACAAAATGTCAGCTACATTTAATCTACTTTGCGAAATGAAACAATATGGTTTAAAGCTTTTGTTGTACAGTTGGTCTTTTTACTTTATTGAAGATTCAAATATTTGAGTAGAACTATTGATTTGTCATCTAACAATATATAAGTATGACCGTATATATGTATATACAAAAGTATACTAATACATACACACATACACACATATATGTATATATATGTGCATGTGTACGTCCGTATGTCTGTTATTTGTATGAATACAAACGTATTTGTAGTGTTATGGGGATATGCATTGATGTGAGTCTGTATGCATACACAGCTACAGCGAATAACTGTTAAGTCGGTATGCTTGCTTGTGTTTTTAAGGTTTAGGTTTTCTGTTTAATATTTCTCAATGCGGAAAGGTCAAATAAGAAACAAAAGAAAAATTATAGATGAAAAAATTGTTGTGTATATTCCAGAAGGGGAGATTAAAAATAAAATTATAGAAGTCAATGCTGAAATTTTTAACAACAAAAATAATATCTATTGTAATGGCAGGAACTGATCCAAAATATATATAAACAAGTTAATAGATTGAACAGTCGAAAAAAGAAAATGGTGGTGAGAGCAATGAAAAAGAAACAATAGCTGTTCTGTTGCCAATTCGATTTCAAATGGTGAATTGCCAAAAGGAAAATGTGCCATATATCCTAGTGGCAATGAATAGATCTTAATGAATATTGAACTTGTGTAGATCATTGATGAAATAGTTACATGCAAGCCAAACAAATTTCTTATATGGAAACCAGCCAAACTAGCCAAAATTTAGTTCCAAACTACAACACTTCGATTTGTCTACCAATCAGAATTACACATAAACATCAATGTCTCTCCTCCCATCCTAGTTTGCTATCCTTAGTTGGTTGTAATCAGATTTTAGTTTTGATTTGTTTCTGTCTCAAGTTAGAATTTTATACTTTTATACATTAAACAAACGCCTGCATATATGTATATATATATATATATATATATATATATATATATATATATATATATATATATATATACACATAAATATGTATGTATATATATATTAATGTATATGTGCATATACAGTTATGTATATATAAGATATATGTATGCGTACTTATATATATACATACACTCCATACATACATACATATATACATACATATGTAGGTAGGTACATATATAAGTATGTGCATGTATGTATACAGAATGAACAGGATACAATATTCCTTTATTTCACGCACTAATAGTACCATAAACAGAATACATTGCAAACCGCTTGCAGATGATAGAAACGTATTGATTTTGATCAGACTTTCCCTTCGGATACTGAAAAAATAGAATTCGGATTTCAGTGCTACTTTTTGATGTAATGTAAATGGAACACAAGCCGTTCTAGGCTACCTTCAAAAATTAATGGCATGAGACATTTACAGTAAACACTAAATTTTTATTACCCGTGTAATTATTACCAAAAATGAAATTACCGACAACTGTATAAGGGTAAAAAAAATATATGAATATATTTGAGGAATTAAAAAGGGAGTCTGGTAATTCAATTTAAAATACTTAATGACAATTACTACGATATTCTGGGCTCAAGTTTCAGTGGATGTTCACAATAGTACGTCTTAATAAGTCCTATCTATTTATGAATTTTAAAAGATATAAATTTTTATTTGAGCAATATATTATGTGAGGCACAACGTGAGAATACTTGGAGTTAATTGTATACTGAGATTTTCAAATATTTGAAAAGAGTGATAAGGAGTTAATGCTCTTTAGTTTCAGATTTATAACCTGGAGTTATATATATACACACATATATATATGTGTGTATATATATATTTATATCCATCTATCTATCTATCTATCTATCTATCTATCTATCTATCTATCTATCTATCTATCTATCTATCTATCTATCTATCTATCTATCTATCTATATATATACATATATATATACACAT
>NC_068982.1:112225788-112229714 GCF_001194135.2 Octopus bimaculoides
CATCAACTTGCTATGAAAGCAAGTAGTAATTTCACCTTCTCTTTATTTTTAGTGCAAGTTTTGAAGAGTGCAGTTCGAATTTAACAGTTACTTTTTCAAAGCTAAAATGGAAGCGACAATGGAGCATATTCGGTATATTTTGCTTTATGAGTTCAATAAAGGCAACAACGGAACGCAAAGTGCGAGGAATATTAATGTCAAATATGGGGATCGGACAATAAGCGTAAGCCAGTGTCAACGGTGGTTCCAGAAATTCCGAGTGGAAACTACAGCCCAGAAGACGAGCCTCGTCTAGGAAGCCCTATAGCGCTTGACAAGAACGTCCTGCAAAACCTGGTGGAACAAAATCCCATCACAACTCTCTTGAGAAACTAACAGAGAAGCTTGGATTTGGTCATTCAATCAGTAATTCAAATCAGTGCTTGAAGAAAAAGACCATCTTTGGTTTCAAGACGAAAGGTGTTATTCCATCAGGATAACGCTCACCTACATACAGCGAGGATGACATTCCAAAGGCTGGAGCAGTCTCATTGGGAAACGTTACCCCCATCCATCATATTCGCTGGATATTGCCCCATCTGATTATCATTTATTCAGCAGTCTTCAAAATCATTTGGACGGGAAAAATATGAATTCTGAGGCCAGAACAGTAATGGAGGAGTATTTTTCGTCACGGACAAGTTGATTTTGGAAGAGGGGCCTTGCAAGTCTACTCGATGGATGGAAGGCCATTATAGAAAATCAAGGAGAGTATATTTTAAATAAAAAAAGAACTTTGTTTATCATAATTTTGATATAACAAGTATAAAAAAACCGCATTATTTATGGGATGAAACAATATAAACAATGGTTACTATGTTTCATATTGATATTGGAATGACCTTTATACGTCAACATCTCCTAATTACAGTCCTCTGTAGATGTTGAATGTAGATAGACAACTATAATTCAACATTCAGATATCTATGATTTGTGATTTGCGGCGACATGCAAGTATACATATATCTATATATGAGTATGCATATATATATATATATGTGTGTGTGTGTGTGTGCGTGCGTGCGTGTGTGTGTGTGTGTGTGTGTTTGTGTGTGTGCGCGTATGCGCGTGTGTGTGTCTGAGTATGTGTGTCTGAGTGTGTGTGTATTTAGTCTCTCTCTGTTTTGATTTGTATGGGTACCGTTGGATTATGTAATATTTAATTAGGAGTTGAATTGTGATACCTTTCAATTGACAGCTGAAGATATGATCATATAGGGTGAAGAGATCGATCCTGTTACAACTACCTCAGGATACGGGTTTTCGGACTTATGTAAATTGTTATGTAAGACCAATAATTTCGGGATGTCGTCTGTAACTTCGCCTTTACAAAACTCATATAAATTTAACAACTTAAAATATCTACACTTTCTTCCAAAGGCCGATTCTCGGTGTTTTAGCTGAGATTAAAGTAAAGTTAACAATTCGACCAACTATAATCACAACAGATAGGTCACAACAAATATCTATCTATCCATCTATCTATCTATCTATCTATCTATCTATCTATCTATCTATCTATCTATCTATCTATCTATCTGTCTGTCTGTCTGTCTGTCTGTCTGTCTGTCTGTTTATCTATCTATCTATCTATCTATCTATCTATCTATCTATCTATCTATCTATCTATCTATCTATCTATCTATCTATCCATCTATCTATCTATCTATCTTCACACACACACACATACACACACACACACACACACACACACATCAATCTTTATCGGCATCACTATAACTATCACCAATACCAATAAAACTACTGATATGAATAACCCCCAAACTCCGTAATACTCGCACGTAATAAAAGGCTAGATGCTGTGTTGTGTGCTCTTCGCATGTAAGTATGTATGTATGTATGTATGTATGTATGTATGTATGTATGTATTTATGTATGTATTTATGTATGTATGTATGCATGTACGTATGTATGTCTGTATGTCTCCATATATACATATATGTATGCATGTTTCATGGTGCAATTATATCTGCTCATTTAATTAGTTAGAAATAACAACCGAATCTCTCTCAAATCATTAAAAAAAATTCTTCAAAAGAGAGAGAGAATACTTTGGAATCATGTAATTCTAAATACACTGCATCTGAAATGAAGATGGTTTGGGCAGAGCAAGAGTATGTCTCGTCAGATATTTGCTTCATTATAGCTGATCTGGAGCTAAAGTACGAAATCAGTAGCTTATTTGTCGTTGATTATTACTGAACACGAACACGAATGTTCAGCAATGACCGAAAGAGTACGAACGCGAATACAAGTGGCAGAAATGGTGTAACTTCGAAGGATCTCTAGAGTGGGTTACTCTAGAGTGGGTTACTCTAGAGTGGGTTACTCTAGAGTGGGTTACTCTAGAGTGGGTTACTCTAGAGTGGGTTATCTCTAGAGTGGGTCTCCGTGCCTAGCACGGAGTACAGGAGTCTCTATAGGTCAAACCGCTACTTTTCCGCATTGAGAGCTCACATCTCTCGTACTATGGACATGCGATAAGAATATCGCAGAAGGAACCACAAAATGGGTTCTTCAAAGCGAGCCAACAAACAGAAGGCATAGAGGTAGACCAAGAGAAGTCTGGATAATATCCATAGTCTCAGATGGTGCCTAAGAGCTTTGAATCCTCAACCTATCCAGGAATATTGGGCAAAGAAGATGAATGAGTAGATATCAGTGAATATGAGTGTAAAGAGTCATAGACAAAATATTTCTTTATAAATGACGCAAGATTTTAATATTGGTCTCAAAATTTGGCACAAAGCCAGCAATTTTGGGAGAGGGGCAAGTCGGTTGCATTGACCACAGTGCACAACTGGTAATTATTTATACAACCCCGAAAGGATGAATGGCGAAATTGACCTCAACCGCATTTGAACTAAGCACGTAAAGACGGATGAAATGTCGCTAACTATTTTACCCGGCATGATTACGATTCTGCCAGCTCGCCGCCTTGTAAAAATATAATATTAACAACCTGCATTCATTTAAATTTTACATCTCTATTGGTATTTAATGTTTAGTTTAAAAATCGTTTTCAGACTAATTTTAAAATATCATTAGTACAATGCTTCTAAGATCATTTCCGAATAACATAAACATAAGTTTTTCTTTTCATCACAAAAACGGTCACATTCCACTCGGATTATACTTTATGCGTTAGAATATACTCTTATCCACTAGTCATTTTAATAGTCATTTTAATAGACCCACTTTGTTAACTCCAAGTCCCAAAGGATACATTCTAAAGAAAACTACATCAGCTTATCGTAACGATTAAATTATCTCAACATTTCTGTTTTAATTAAACAGCTAAGAAAGCAACTCCTCCGCCTCTGCAATCAAGCCAGCTTTTACTGCAACAATTGTAATTAAATACAGTTGTGTTCAATTCCCATCCGGATTCATTTATGCCCTCAATACGTCATCAGTTGTTCTCACTCATCATTCATTTTTGTCCTTCCATATTTCTAGACTCTTAATGATAATTGGGAATCACTGTCAACAAACTCACGCACACAGACGTACACACGCACACGCACAATACACACATTCACTCCCTCACACACACACACACACACACACACACACACACATGCACATACCTTCACACAGGCATATTCGCTCTCACATAATTATATACATTAAAAAACAGTCATATTCGCTCTCACATAATTATATACATTCAACACTCAGCTGATATTGTCAAGTTTTCACACTTGTAAATTTATATGCAAGTGTTTTTACTCGTGTATACACTCAAAATTCGATTTCTCAGTCTCTGTTTGTCTGTCTCTCCCCCCTCTCTCTCTCTCTTTCTATCTCTGTCCGTGTCTGTCAGTTTGCCTGTAGGAATACATGGATGGATATATATATATATA
>NC_068982.1:112230164-112235532 GCF_001194135.2 Octopus bimaculoides
ATATATATATATATATATATAATACTAATATAGATTCAATCAAAAGATTGAATGTGGTACTTAAAATGTTTGTGGCACCAGAATTCGGTAGGGTAAAATCCAAAAATAAAATCAAGAGATTTGGTGAATTAAATTAAAAGAAAAGCAACAAAAATGTATTAGGTCATAGCAGTACGTACGTTTCGTACAAATTTCATTTATTTATGTAGTGCGAATACCACATAAGAAGTGCAATGAAATTGTACTTCTCAGCTGCATAATGGAAGTTCATTTCAGAAAGCCGTTTTGTAAATGTGTGTAAATATATGAGTAGGAGATGAAGTGAATGGCATCTAGACTGGGCTGATAATCAACGGTCTAGACTTATACGTTTCGAGCCTACGCTCTACAATAGAGAGGATTAAAAGAAAATAAACAGTGAAAAAAAAAAAACTTGTAGGTTTCAGCGGTCCAGCATGGCGAATACACACGCACACACACACACACACACACACTAACAGAGAGAGAGAGAGAGAGAGAGAGAGAGAGAGAGAGAGAGAGAGAGACACACACACACACACACACACACACACACACACACTCACACAAATGTAAATGAATATTTACTTGTGTGTACAGGTAGATTTGTTAGTTTACTAGCGTCTCTTAATTTCCTATAATGCAACAGGGTACAGTCGGTGGTAGTGATACAATATATCTAAAATTAAGTCTGTAAGGCAACAGCTTTTGGTATCCTGCTGAGTTAGTGAACTGGTTTTCTTTGAAGTGGAACGGTAACAGACACAAGAGACAAGTGTTCGAGGTTATTCATTTATGACATTCTCAACTTTAAGTGTTCTTTGTTTATATTCTTAAAATTCCAAACAGGTCTGTGACTAAATGAATACGCGGTTTCTTTAATCCTTGTTTTTTTTTTTATTTCCTTCGATTTGTTTCAGTTGTCTTTTCTCATCTATATCTCTTTGTGTCTTCTTGATCCTCTTTGTCAGAAGCATAATAAAATAGTTTTATTTATGTTTTATTGTATGGGTATAAAATCTGTAGAAACTAAAGATAATACAACAGCACTTTGACTTTGATCACCCGAGGATGCTCAACAGCTATTATTGAATTAAATTAATACAATACTAGCGGACCCGTGAATATTATCACGGAATTAATGGTAAACTTATTGGGTTATTTCTGAAAACTTTATCCAAGAAACACCTAAAAGCGTAGCCTGTGTTCTGTGTGTGTCAAAAGATAGTCGTTCATCTGCTACTTATTGAAAAGTGAAGGAAATTAGAATAAGATGATTACTTAATGCACGGTGTATATATTCACTTTATATACTTTAAGTACAATTTTATAGATTTAATACACAATACTCGCCTCTTTCTCTCTCACATTTCACCTTTCTCACTATTTCTTTCTCCTTTTTCTTTCTCCCTGTTTTTCTCTCGCTCTTCGCCTTTCCACTCAACTAATCATGCTAAAGCGTTACACACGGGCTAAGTAACGGAGGAAAAAAACATAGTTATAACAAAAATTACACCTTTCACCCACCACCACTACCACCTCTTCCTCCTCTCCCTCTCTTCCCTCCATTCAACTAATTACGTGAAAGCGTAACGGACATGCTAATTAACGGAGTAACAAGCAGAATTATTATAAGAGTGCGTCTAATTTATGTAACTTTGTGCAATTAACAACTAATAATGATGCCTTGAAACAATTGTAGTGATTTATAAGAAAGATTTGTTCAATCCATCTCGTATTATAATTTGCACATATATACACATATATAGAGATTTGTTTGTGTGCGTGTGTGCGTACATGTGTGTGTTTAGTATGTCCAATATATATAATGTTAAAGAGAGACAATATAGAATATACTGATACAAAATTAGAGAATAAACGGAAATAGAATATGTGTGTATGTAAATGTATGACTATGTGTGTTTGTGATTTGTGAGGAGAGAGGGAGAGATAGTGAGAAAAGGATACGGAGGAAAAGATGGAGAGAAAGACGGAAGCAAATGGAGAGAGGGAGCGGGAGACATTTGCTACGACACTATCTCTTATTGTTTCCGAATAAAATTTTGCAGTACAAGATTTAAATTAAAATGTTTCAAACATTGTGTAACTGAAAATATCCACCTAAGATTTCTTAGTAAGATGTTTATAAAATCACTCCCCTATTAAATATTCATATTTACACATTTACAAATATTCATTGCATACACACGCACACGTATGTATTTATGTGATTCTGTACATATATTTGTATTAAGTAATTGTGCATATCTGTGTATATAAAATTGTGTAGATCTGTAGAGCAATTATTAGTATATAGTAGTATCCTCAATATTTACAAACATATTCACTAAAAGATAATTCATTGCAAGAATTTAAGACACACAAAAAGAAATTATTTATCTCACCCATTAATATTCATTCGATTTTAATTTGACAGTTCTCTTCGAAATCGGTTGAAAATATTGAAGTATGAAATGTTTTTCTGAAGACTATTCTGGTTTTCTGAGACGGTATCCTTAAACTCTGAAAATTATTCTGGATATCATTGCTAACATAGATGAAAATATTTGTAGTGCAAAGATGGAGTTCCCTAACCATTTACCCATTTACTTCTTAAATATATGAGTAGTAATAAAAGTAATTTATATAATTGTGTTAATATTCCTACATTAATTCCTGTCGGTTCTCTGACCGGTCAAACGATCAAGAAATATGTTAGCGCCTCGGAAATTACTATTTAATACCCATTAGAGCTATTATGTGTTATCGTTGATATTATTTCCCTCAACGGTGAGCCCTTTCACATGGCAACAAAAAGCAGCAGATGTTAATCAGAAAAATGATCATTGATACATTCATTATTCGTAGTTCACGGGGTATTTAGATGCAAGATTAGAAACTGAATAAAAGTTCACCCTTCAACTGTTGACAATCTGCTTAAAACCTGCTGACTCATTTTCATTTTGTTGCGAGATTTTATAACATGAAAAAATCAATGAATAGCTTTCCATGGATCAGAAATAATCTTAAATAAAGCTTCAATGCAAGAAACAGGAAGGAATTTTGGTTTAGAAGCAGTTTTATTTGTTTCAGATATTGCTTTTTGAAATCAAGTTTAGAAATTTGAAAATTGGTTACGACACAAAAAAAGTTAATAAATGTGATGATTAAATCGACCAAAATATTACTGAAAGCTATTAAGTCATTGAGGATTTAGACTAACAAAGTCACACCTTGTAATCGAGTGTTTCTAACTACATTTTAATGGCGCTTACAAAACATTCCTCGTGACCAGAGAACGAACTTCAGATTTTTCTTGTACGTCAATCAATTCTGTTGATCCTTAGCAGATCAAGTAAAATCAATGGCAGATCAATTAGTGATTATCATTCAGGCGAACATTACTGTGATAATTAAATGATCTAAATGACTCTAAATTCAGGGGAAACGATTTTTAAAACACTCAGCTTTTGTGGTCTTCGCCCTAATGACACTCACTGCAGGATAAAGTACCGTATCAACGCTCACTAATACAACTCACACAGCTATAACACTGAGTTTATCAACATAGTCATCAACACAAATATCCATTATACTTACATCATCTTCAGTAAATCTCACTTAACTGTCGCTTTCACATTTTAATTATGTACTGTCAAGTCAGCTACATCAATTTAGTTTGAAGTTAATTTGACAATATGTTGTGCAGCATCATTAGTTCAACAATTTCTGTTAGACTATACTTCGCCGGTGAATGATCTCATCACGGAATGAAATTATTGCAAAGTATTGATACCTTTTTAGAGAGGTTTTCCTGAAATATATTTTTTTTGTATCTTAACATACATAATCCACCGTGGTTTATATTACCATTATGCCAATCTGTGAACATTGTTGGATACATATAGTGTATATAATACATCTTATTATTGTTAAAATACAGAATCATGAGAATTGTCTCAATGCAATTTTAACACTTCTAAGTTATATAATTGATTATTTCAGAACCAAATTCTATAAATTATTACCCAATTTAGTAACAATTTCGATTTCGTGATATTTTCACAAAATTTCCAGGAAATTTTTCAAATTGTCTACATTTGCAGTTCTTAACAAGGTTTGGATAATACAACCTCTATGCAAGAAGTGTAGGCTGGGACGTTCATGTATCCAACGAAATTACTGCTATAAATAGAAGAGATCGATATTGTTAATGAAATCGAGGGTACAAATTCGATTCACCGAAAACATATTGTTACATCACAATATTGGATTTTTACATGTACATTTTTATGCAATCTTGCATGCTATGATGTAATATAATTGTCATGTCTTTTAGCTGCCTAACAGACGTAGTTACATAAAGAAATTATCAGTAATAGACTAGTATTTTAGTTCTATAAGAGACAAGGAAATATCATGGATTAATATTGATTTATTTTGACGTATGAGACCAATGCTTGAAGGACAATGGTAAATGTGTGTTATAAACGTCCAAAGCGTAATTCAAGGAGTTATTTTATTGACATTCAAAGGAATGGAATGCATACTCATTCCCCGAGTTTTTAAGTCAGAACCTTCTACAAAACAACTATATATTAAAAAATCACAATTGAATTTTAACCGAGTGTGTTTTCATTCTGAAATCTGGAACTTGAAAATCTTGCTAACTTGATATTATCCTCTATTACCAGTCTATGCCAAAAAGGCTAGATTACCCTTAAAAAGATTCTTTATCAGCTGAATTCTAGCAACAGATGTATTTTAGAACGTTACTAAGGTCCTATGAGTTAATACTATGGAGAGGAGTGTTGTGATTTTGTGCATTGACGTGGGAGTTACTTAAGCAGCAAATGATACTGAAACGAATTCTGTAAGAATGAGCGTTGCTTAAATCATTATCACTCGTGAGTATTGTATGAGAGTGAACATTTAAAAATCTGTGCTACTTTCATCACAGATCTTTCAATACTCAGACATATTTCATACAAAAATTGCCAATTCTTAATAATTTTCTATAACACATCCTTTTGTAATGATCCAAATATATATATACATATATATATATATATATATGGGAGAATATACAAATAATAACAACAGACGAGGACAGGTGGTGTAAATAACAAAAGTATATATTAGTATGACGCTCGGGAATACGGAAAGTCTTTGACGTTTCGAGCTACGCTCTTCAACAGAAAGAATACGGAGACAAGGAGAAAAACACGGAGAAAAAAAATTGAATAGTGTTCAGTCAACGGTCATATATATATCTGTGTGCATATATGTGTATGTATATATGCGTGTATGTATATATGTATATACATATATATATATATATATAAATATA
>NC_068982.1:112236129-112239854 GCF_001194135.2 Octopus bimaculoides
ATATATATATATATATATATATATATATATATATATATATATATACATACATAGATACATGTATGTATGTTTGTATAGATATATATATATGTGTGTGTGTGTCACTCTAAAAACTCACATATACGAATATACATCATTATATCCTTTTGTCAATATATCATACTCCATACACAGACATGAAAGTAATGGAAATTGTAACCATTCTATAAATAGTTGAACTCGCTTTGAAATCTGATGTTGTCTTCATCCATATCTATGTTGCTTTGTTTCATCTTAAAACTTTTCACCTTTTTGCTAACTAATAAAGAGATTGTTACATTCTTTTCATTTCTAATTTGTTTATCCTTTTTCTCAGATGGTCAGCGAATTTAGTTGAGAGAGAAAGTGGAAGAGGACATGAGAAAGTGAAAGAAAACAATAGTGTGGGAGAATAGATATTTAGGCAAGGAGGATGTAAAACAAATATGAGTATGCACTGATTGTGTGACATTGTTTCCAACCCAAATAATGATTATGTATATCAATGTATGAGTACAAATATATTTTATCTGTAATTGCAATTACATTTTGCTCTTTAAAAAAAAAAAAACTGAAGCAACAGCGTTTCAAAACTTCTAAACGTGAAACAGTACTATATACGTACTTTCAATATTGAATACAAATTACTTTCATTTTTTTGATTGTGTATAATAGAGCCGTATGTCCTTTAGCATTGTATTTTTTTGTTGTAACCGCTGACTTACCGCAGTCTCCCAATTTTTGTTTCCTTCTTGTGCTTTGTTGTTGGAAATAAAAAGATGTAGTTGTGTTATTTACTTACAATTTCAAAAGACGTAATTTAAAAGTAAAGATATCTCACATAAACATTGATATTTGTATGCATGCATGTATGTATGTATGTATGTATGTATGTATGTATGTATGTATGTTTGTATCTATCTATCTTTCTATCTATGTAGCTATCTATCTATCTATCTATCTATTTATCTATCTATCTGTCTCTTTGTCAGTCTGTCTGTCTACACACACACACACACATACACACACACACACACACACACACACATATATATACACATAGATATATATATATATATACATATATATACACACACATATATATATATGTATGTATATATATATTATATATATTTTTATATATATTATAACAAGTAAAATATGATACATATTGAAGACTAATATATGATTTTCGCGATCATATTGAAGACTAATATATATAATCGTTAACTTATGTATATTTTATATCACCAACATGATACGAAGTGAATTTATTAATTAGTATTTCACACACTTGCTGAAATTCAATGTGGTTTAATTTCTAGTGGGTATCACAGGAACAAGTAATCAATTTGAATTAACGTATCCCACCGCCAAAAATCAAAACAACAAAAAAAAAAACTATAAATTTTCAAACTCTGCATTTACTGCACTCCTTTTCAGATTTTTTTGTGCGGTTGATTCACTATGTTTCTCAGAAACTCTTTTGGAAACGCACCAGATTTTCCATTTAAAATATTCCATTTTGATTATATCGTATTAGTTGATGACAAAATAAACATGTTCCATTTTGAATGACGTCCACATTTAAAATAAAACCTTTATTCTGCACACAAACTTAAATTAATCATCTAAAACTTTAATCTTATGAATCAAAATAAGAAATGGTGCTGGGCGAGGAAATTTCGAGTTGATTAGTTGTAGTACAACTAATATTTGGCTGTTGCTGGCAATATTAGTGCAGCTTAAAGAGTACCCACCACCGAGGAGATCAAATACAGATGGAAACCACATGGTACAGTGGTCTTGAAGCTAGGGTGGCGTAAATTATCTCCCGCTTGCAATAAATATCGGGTGCGAGAAGAGTATTGAAAAAGCCAGCTGGAGATGTCTTCCTGGAGTAAAATGGTAGTATTGTCGTCTCTTAGAGGATAGCCATATTAAAGTGGTCATAAGCCATCTATCTATCTATCTATCTATCTATCTATCTATCTATCTATCTATCTATCTATCTATCTGTACAAAAGTTTTGTCTTAACAAATGTATTTATCTATGTGTGTGTTTGTGTGTGTATGCCCGTGTGTACAAGGTAGATTTGGTGTAACCATAAGTAGGTGAATCTTTATCTACACCCACGCGGAAGGTAAATGCACTATTTTGCCAAAAACGATGCGAAGTCGCAAATGAATGTCATTGTAAACACTCCATTATCATAATTTACTCTATAAAAGCTGTAAAGATTGATAATGAGAAGGTGATTAAAAAGCTGGTTGTTTCAAAGAGATATTCCGATGCACAAGTCATGGAAGAAGTGATAGTTGTAACTCAAAGGCTGCTAAGGTCATATTGTCATAATAGCTGTATTTTTTAGGAGTGCAACACACAGCCGAGCACTGACATATATTGCACGAAGATATGAACCTACTAAATTTATGAACCTACTGAACCATTCGGTGAGTATGGGAGTTTGGCTCGTGAGTGCGAAATTAATTGGGTAGATTAGTTGTCCCGGATGATGTCTGCAGTACATATGAAAATGTGTTTTGTACGATGAGTCGCTGCAGTATATTTAAGATTCATTCACACACGCACATATGCTAGTATATGTATGTGTAACATACTCCTGCATATATATATATATATATGAATGTATATGTGCATATACAATTATGTATATATAAGATATATGTATGCATACTTATATATATACACACACACACACTACATTCATACATACATACATACATACATACATACATACATACATACATACATACAAAGGGCTATGGATGGCATTCGTTTGCAATTTTCAATTGCTAATTTTACGGATGTTTCTTTACTTTCATTGTCAGTCATTTTCTTGTTAAAAAAAAGCACCATGTATTCTTTTAAGTTTTGCAGAATAATTGATTATGAGAAATTTTGGACGCTTCAGTATGTGTAAGACGTATGAAATCTTTATTGGGATCGCCTGAGTGCAAACTCATCAACTTGTTTGTGTGGGACACGCGGAACGAGAGAGCAAGCTGAAGGCTAGGATTACCAGGGCCTTCAGGGACCTAAAACTGGAGAGTGTGACTTAGCCATATGCCTTCACACACACACACACACACACACACACACACACACACACACACACACACACACACACACACACACACACACACACACACACACAGTTCCGAGGTCGCCTGGAGGCTGCCATGGAGTGAAATCGACAGAACATATCATGAAGCCAAACTGAGCCAAACTGGACGAAAATATCTCAATAGATACAAACACTATTATATTTTTTCCTGGAACAGTAATTATGCGAACAAATATGCTGTGTGTGTATGTGTGTCTGAGTGTATGTGTGTGTGAGTGTGAGTGTGTGTGTATACATTATATACAGACATCTGAAATATATTCAAATATATATATGCGCGCACACACACACACACACACACATATTATAGACGCACATATGTAGATATATACCTACGTATACATATATTTAATGGATAAAGACTCCCTTTGTCATGAATGACCATAGGATTGCACAAGTCCGGGCAAGTTATGGAAGATCAGCTGTCACCCATTTATACCAGCCTCCGCTCGCCACGCCAATGATGTTATCCAAGGGAAAGGCAAAGGCCGACACAGCCTGGCACCACTGACGTCGCAACTCATTTCTGGAGCAACGTGAAATAAAGTGTCTTGCTCA
>NC_068982.1:112239864-112240089 GCF_001194135.2 Octopus bimaculoides
AGTTCCGAGGTCGCCTGGAGGCTGCCATGGAGTGAAATCGACAGA
Source organism: Octopus bimaculoides (assembly GCF_001194135.2). Taxonomy (NCBI): domain Eukaryota; kingdom Metazoa; phylum Mollusca; class Cephalopoda; order Octopoda; family Octopodidae; genus Octopus; species Octopus bimaculoides. The sequence goes on from NC_068982.1 coordinate 112,239,910, forward strand.
ACATATCATGAAGCCAAACTGAGCCAAACTGGACGAAAATATCTCAATAGATACAAACACTATTATATTTTTTCCTGGAACAGTAATTATGCGAACAAATATGCTGTGTGTGTATGTGTGTCTGAGTGTATGTGTGTGTGAGTGTGAGTGTGTGTGTATACATTATATACAGACATCTGA
>NC_068982.1:112241464-112242093 GCF_001194135.2 Octopus bimaculoides
TATATATATATATATATATATATGTTGGTGTGTGTGTGTCTCTATACAGATAAAGCGAGAGAGAGGGGGAGAGATGGAGGAGACAGCAACGAAGAAAATGACAAAATGTGGTAACAAGCTGAGGGTAGAGAAGAGTTGCTCCCCCTCCCACTAAAAAACAAACAAGCAAGGAAAACAATTATAAAATGAAACAAACAGCAGACTAATATCTCTGCTTGATGGTTGTTAATGTAAGGCGTCTGAAAGAAACAGTGGGGAAATAGATTCTCTGTCATGTATGCCGGCTCTTCTTGCAACATCAATTTCTCCACTTACAAATCGATCAGAGTGGAATGGTGTGAGGGGGGAATAAAGGAGTAAGAATGATTGCAAAAAAGTGCGTGCGTGTGTGTGTGTGTGTGTCTGTGCGCGCGCATGTGTGCATGAAAGAAAGAGAAAGCAGGAGGGAGTGAGGGGAAAGGGAGAGAGAGGAAGAGAGAGAGAGAGAGAGAGAGAGAGAGACAAAAGGTGAGACTGTGAGATGGAGGAATAGAGACGGTGTTATTGTGATAAATGGAGAAAGATGGAGTGTGAGAGAACGAAGGAAAGAGTGAAAAGTGTATATATATATATATATATATATATATATA
>NC_068982.1:112242105-112243628 GCF_001194135.2 Octopus bimaculoides
GAGAGAGAGAGAGAGAGAGAGAGAGAGAGAGAGAGAGAGAGAGAGAGAGGGGACAGAGTGAGCTGAGTGATTGAAAAGGAGGATGGGATATGAAGCTAGACAAAGGTGGGGGGGGGGCAGTATTCCCTGAAACAGAGTCTTGCTGGCATCTTCTTAGTCAAGGTACTCATGACTAAGAGCAACCGATGCAGATATTGCATATATGCTGCAAAACCGACTGTTTCACCTACGGCGTCGACCGAGGGCAAAATAGCAGTAACTTTATATGATTACTACTACTACTACTACTACTACTACTACTACTACTACTACTACTAATACTACTACTACTACTACTACTGTGTTATTAAGGTCCTACAAATAACAGAACATCGGTATTCGCCTTGTGTCTAGTTTGAATTAAATTAATGAGTCATAGTGTTGCGACATGCATCCGTTTCCCGATTAGGTATCAGAGAATCAATTAAAAGTGAGTTCATATAAATGCTACATTGCTATTGCCTATCCCGTATTTCCTGGTAGAAATATCATTAAAGTTATTCTATTTATTGTTTAGTTATTAGGCCCCTGTCACCCTTTCAGTTACAATCATCCCCTCTAATTTTTTTAGAAATTTATGTGTAATGCCTAATTGGGAATACGAAGATGAAATCGCTACCCTTACATACGATTCACATACACACTCACATACACACTCACATACACACGTACATGTAACGAGAGCTACGTTATCCAACGTGTACTCCTTTTACTTGCTAGATATAGAGGAATGCTCATAACTTTGCAGGCCCTTCAAGACATGTGAATTTCATCCAGTTAATATTCCTTTTAACGTATAGCAGATTGAAGACAAGAGGACGGGAATGATTCTAAAGAGTTGATATTCAGGAAAGAAAGGAATGGGCGTTGTAATTAAACCTAGAGGTAATAAAGGACGGTGGATGTGCCTGAGTCATAGATGTACGAGAGCAGCGATCTCCCAGAACCAGCGGCCATGATAGTAATGATAAAAAATATCAGAGACACCACAGATTCTGAAATGTGTTCATTAGTGATTGAGTATCAAAGTATTGAGGTGATTTTAAAATCACTTGTTTCCTCGCAGATCGAGGGACTGCGTAGATATTCGTTGATTCTAACATTTGCATGGTAGATGAATGCTCTGATTTTATTGTAACAGATTTGTAACAGATTAAACGAATATGGAATGATAACCTGTGTCTAAATAGATAATGTGCAGCCAACGCCTATACTCACACAGGTATACATACCACAAGCACATACATATACGCACAAATTATATATATAGTTGGAATTTACAAAAAAAAACCCCAAAACCAAAAAACAAAAGACGAACTTAGGTGTATAAACAACAAACAGGTATATAAGTTTAACGCTCGAGTAGGTGTGAAAGTCTTTTACGTTTCGAGCCTACGCTCTTCAACAGAAAGGAACACGAGAAAATAAGAAGAGAGAGAATAAAGAAAGCTTTAATGGCTAGCGATCGATCATGGCGATATATA
>NC_068982.1:112244856-112245407 GCF_001194135.2 Octopus bimaculoides
GATGATGATGATGATGACGATGATGATGATGATGATAAAAGAGTTGGAGCATGAAACTGATGTTGGAGAAGAGACGGTGATGATGTTAATGGAGGTGTTATTGATGACGAAGGTAATGATACTGCTGCTGCTGATGATGATGGCATTGCCTGCGGTGGGACATGATGTTCTCTATCAAGAAGCTGAGAGTATTTATGGTCCTTCCCTACTGTTTTTTTTTCCCACAGGCGTAGCAGGTAAGCAGCTTGGAGAGACCCACTCTAGTGAAGCACCCGCACGCACTCACGCACACACATACACACACGCACGCACACATAGACACACACATACGCACACGCACACACACGCACACACTCGCTCACACATACATACACACAAATACGCATCCATATAAAGAGTTCCATGTAGAAGTCCATGTTTACAAAATCGCACATGCATGTGGAGAAACACGAATATGTATTCATCTCTCTCTCTCTCTCCCCCTCTATCTCCCCTCTCTCTCGCTGCCCCTCCCCCTCTCCCCTCTCTCTCTATCTATCCACATATATATA
>NC_068982.1:112246170-112248470 GCF_001194135.2 Octopus bimaculoides
TGTGTGTGTGTGTGTGTATATATATATATATATATATATATATATGTGTGTGTGTGTGTGTGTGTGTGTGTGTGTGTGTGTGTGTGTAAAATTGCGTCTAATGACATGTAATAGGTATGTACATCTCTTCGACGATGGAATTGGTAACTGCTAATGTATTTTACTAAAGATTTTACTTAATTCTTCCTCTCTGGAGGTGGATTAGTTGGCTTTTATATGGAAAACTATGGTCAATGAGAAGCAGCTTTAAGAGACTTTATGCATAACTTCTTAATCCCTTATTTTCTGTAATATCACTGTAATTATGTTTGAATTATAATTTACATGCTCTGAAGCAGTTTCTCTGAACAGGCGTTATATGACACTTATATATGACACTTAGGGGGTCCATATATGATTTTGCTGTTAACGTTTATGTACAATAAATTGGTTATAATTTTACAGTATTTAAATTCTTTTTTACACAATTCCTAATAATATTTAATTATAAAAATTCAATACCGTTTTTTAAACATTGAATGGCTATGAAGATCCAGTGAAGTAAAATAAAAATCAAATGGTTCTATGGATAAAAAAAAAAAACTGGTTAAGTATTTATATATGTACACCCCTACCATTTAAAACAGTTTGTTTCGGCCCTATGCGACTTAAAGTCATACAAGCTGGTTAGAGAGAATTAGCTCATCGAGCTCCGTTAACCGAATGGAGAAACGCAGGAAGCCCAAGATGGCTACAATTGGTCAAGAAGGGTCACTTTGTGTTTTAGAAGAGCGATCGATATTCCAGCGACACAAAAGGGAGAATTTCTTCGAAAGTGAAGCTGGACAGCGACTTGTTATCACGCAGGTCTTTGAAGGGACTTCCAGGTCATCAAATACATAGCCTACGAGGGGTGTGCAGGTGCACACCAGATATATGAGAGACACCCACATCTACCCACTCATACATCTGATATATATACACATACCTACCCACGCCGGCCGTGTATTTGATAAGCTCCTGGTCCCTTAAAGCCATATGCTCCAAGAAATATTCCTTTTTAATGCAACTGATGCCTCTGGAATGAATCTCATTTCTAACAGCACCCTGTGATCCATCTTAACCAATAGCAGCTAGGCTTCTTATAGGCACCCTGGACTTTCAGCATTTCTCCATTCTGTTCATTGAACTCGACGAACTAGGTTTCTGTATGAAGCTTTAAGTCGCAAGGGACCGAATCAAACTTTTTAAGTAATAACATATGTAACTCCTACTAAATGTATTGAGTGCCTTTTTCGTTTGTCCACTCACTTGTGTACATACATACATACACACACACACACACACATTATTTTCCTTTCTTCTTTTACTTGTTTCAGTCATTTAACTGCGGCCATGTAGGTGCTTTCCTCAGCAACTAGCTCGTTAGTCCTTTCAAATCTTCCTTCGTCGAACCTGACCTCCCCAACCTGCATAGCGTCGCTACTTGCACCCCTTTCCGCCTCCGTAGCACAGCCAACAGCCGGTTGAGCGTCCACACCCTCGTTGGCCAACACAAAAATCCTCAGAAACCTTCTTCACAAATTCACAGTTCAACAAACAATTTGCAGAAATTTTCCACACCGCAGGACGTAAACCACCGCCCTCCACAGGACAACAGTTCAAATCCCAACAAAATTTTCAATAGAAACACAACAGAATTCAGAATAACAGAACAGGAAACGAACCCACACACCGCAGGCAACAACCGAAAACAATTCCGTGTTCTAGACAAACAGGCGTCGCCTTGCTAGCCGTCGATGCTTATTCCCCTTTGAAACCATATAGAATTTCAAGTGAAATAAATTCACTGATCTACAAAATTCAAAATATTGCATTTCTAAATCTTTCGGAGAGACATATACAGTAGCAGCACGATAAAGTGATGGTTTGTTGCCAACTTAATGTGGCAGTCCCAGGAAAGGGAAGAATACTACTCCTATTTGGACCCAGGAAACACCGTTTCTAGTTGACCTTGCTGGGTGGAGGTGCTTATTTCCCCTGTTTGAAAATATAAGGACACAGTATGTTTGTGTCACATGGTCAACTGGAAACGGTGTTTCCTGGGGCTAAATAGCAGTAGCATTCTTCCCTTTCCTGAGAATGCCACATTAATTTGGCAACAAACCATCACTTTATCGTGCTGCTACTATATTAGTCTCTGAGAGATTTAGAAATGCAATATTTCTAATTTTATATATATATGCATGTCTTGTCCTTACCGTCAAAACGCGGAGTAGATAAAACAGGTAACAGCTGATGGAGGGAATGCTCTTTATGTT
>NC_068982.1:112248531-112250450 GCF_001194135.2 Octopus bimaculoides
TATTTATATTATTATATGATCGAACGTCACGCATCCATTTCCAAATAAGGTTTATCTTAATAATTCCGATGCGCACTCAACACACTTACTCTATTTTATCACCCTCTCTTGTTCGTCTTCCTTTCTGTTTTTCTCTCCCACCTTTTCTATAAGTCTTCTCCTCTCCCCTTCACCGTTCCCCCTCTCTCTCTCATTCTACCTCCTTGACTCTCTCGTTCCTCACACGTGACCAACGTCTATCTTTCTTTCTTCCACTTCCTTACTAAAGACAAGACGTGCTTTTGCTTGTCTCTTATCAAAGCTCGTTTTTACAGCGTTCACCACTTCACCTCGTTATAGCTTAACAGCCCTCACCGTTTGTTTTTACTGTTTTGTAGTTACTGACCTGTTTTTGTTACCACTTTAACCCTCCGCAAAAGCTCTCAAATTTTATTTAATTTGCTTCGCGGGAAGGACTGTTTTAATGAAGTCGCGTCCTGTCCCTACCTTCGAAACGCGGAATAGATAAAACAGGGGAAAACTGATGAAGGAATGCTCTTTATGCTGCCTGTCACGTTTCTCTATTTGTTTCTTTCGGTGTTCGAGAAAAAAGCTTGTTTTCCATGCTTTTTGTTTTTTATTTTCTTGTTTCTCATTTTGTTCACGTGTTTTTGACGTCCTGTACCCATATATGCATGTATATATGCATATATATGTAGGCATGCACATGTATGTGTGTATATATTCATATATATATATATATATATATATATATATGTATATATATATATACACACACATATATATATATATGTATATATGTGTTTATGTATGTATGCATGTATGTGTATATGCGTACTTGCTGCCTACTGCATTTTCGTTCAAAATGTGTCTCTTAAAGAGACTTTTAATATTTGGACGCATGACAAATGTCAATGCATTTTTCGTGTGCAAACGCTCGGTAGATGTTTTAGAGTTAACATATTCATTTTACAAAGAAATATTATTACTTTATTACCTGAACGAACATAATATGAGTATATAATAGAATATATATTTATAGACGTAGTACAATATATTATTGATATAATATATTTATACATGTGTTTGTCCCAAATATATTATTATATAAATACTGATTCTAAGTCAATAAACATATTTCTTTGACTGTTTTTCGAATAATTCGCTGTAAAGTAATGAGAAATTAAACAATATTTGTAGCTCGACTTGTCTTTCTATAATATTGTATCGGTTGTGTTTTTTCCTTTTCCTAGATACCGTACAGAACTTATATATCATTCTTTATATGTGTTTCAGATATAATTATATATAAATATATGGATAGACATGAGCGCATACGGATATAAATATGCATTTATGTATATTTTGATATTTACAAACATATGCACATATGTGTGTGTGTTTGTGTGTGTGTGTGTGTGTATACACACACATATATATCGAATGTGCATATGGGTTTAAAGATAAACTTAGTCAGATATATGCATATATGTATGAATTTGTGTAATATCGGAGACTAAAGGACTGTATTTTCATAATCCAATCATAAATCAATAATTAACAGCCACAAGCAATATTGAGACAACACGATTACTCTCTTTTGCAAACGTGCAAAACATTTAAATTCAATTTTTATCTTATATGGCCTAGCTTATTTAAAATCAAAGAACTGGAAAGTACATCATTCGGGTATGTCAAGGAACTTTTACTTTAGTAAAAATATATTGAAAACAAAAAGAAAAGATAGAAAATCAAAATATCTATAATTTTTAGATTTATTTCATTTGTTATGCATCCTAAATAATGTTTAAATTTCCCTTAAGAGATATGTGTTGAAAGGAAATATAACATCTTGTATGTGCATGTGTGTGTGTATATATACACATATGTGTGTGTGTGCATGTATGTATGTATATATA
>NC_068982.1:112250523-112256046 GCF_001194135.2 Octopus bimaculoides
TATATATATATATATATATATATATATATGTACACATATAGATATACATACATATACATACATATACATACACACATATACATGCATATATATATACATATATATGCGCGCTCGCGTGTAGATGTAGATAATATGGTAGTTGTTTTTTTATATTCATAAGTATTTAGTACCAACAAACATAGATTATAAGTTTGCTCTCTCCATATATTTACATATATACATAAATATATAGATAGATACAGCTGTATTTAGACATGCTAACAACTCAAACATATACATATATATTCATTCGAATATGATGATTGAATTCGTTGTCACTCCGAGTTCCTTAACGATTGCGTTTATAACATTCTGTGAAATGAATAAATTTACTTTTAAAGCCTGCATTGAGTAACCTTCTCATCGTGTATTCATCATGATTCATATATATTGTTAATAGCAGAGATATTCAGAATGAATCTTGGCGAAAATACGTCTTTAACATGTAAGGAACGCATTACAACAACTAAAAATTCTGTTCAGGACCAGATTATTCGTCATTCTCCAACAGTTACTGATTCTCTTCAAAGCTCAGACGAAGCCTACAACGAAGTATTGCACTCGCATATAGGACGGCACTGTCGTTGTATAAACAGACATCGTAAGAGGGCCAGTAGAAAAGGGATACCCAACTAATTGTCATAAATTTACTCATTGACAGCTCCAGGCTTTCGTCTTCAAGCATGCTGTCTCCTCATTTTGTCTTTTCTGCCACTAATATGTTTGTTTGTGCTCCTCAGAGATGGCTGGGCTAGTGTAATTTCCATTCAGAAATTCCTGACACACTCTCCACGTTGTGTCCAATCCCCAGGATCCATAGTAACTACCAACCTCAGTTTCTCTTCCCAGATAACGTCACACTAAAATTCCCACCCTAATCAAGTCTTTCCTATACGTGGTCACATACTAAAGTTGAACATGAATAATTACGGTATAAAATTAACCGGTTTAAGAGGGTTTGGTAATGTCAGGACCGACTAGGAAGAAATTTGCATTTGCACCTAGTGCGTATTATAGAAATATTAAATTGATCAGAATAGTGACTGGTATTTTATTTTATTGAACCCGGTAGATTGAAATGCAAGACAAGTGTCATTAGAACAGTTTAGTGGTTGATCTGTACTTTGTGGGTCAACCAAAACTGATGAGATGGATATAATTAATGATCGTGTTGAACAATCGAAATTTGACAGCTACAGTAAAAACAACATGAGATGAAAGGAAATTCCATAAGGGTAACTACATGAGGAGGCAGACCGGATATTTACTGCAAGATCTTGAAAGGTGTAATGTAGGCACATTACGGGTGACGAGAGGATGAGTGAGTTGGTATGACTTGAATATAAGTGGAACTAGACTAGCCGGCACTGAGTTGCATAGGCTACTCACAAAGCGGTAGAAAGAGACGAGAGAGGATATAGAATGGAAAGAGAGGGAATTTGTGATTTAGAAGTTGGTGACCGAGAGCGTAAGGGACTGAATCTATATCGATTTAGCCCATTCATCGTTGACATTGTTTATTCTTGTCTGCCAAAGTAAAAGTTATTTTCTGGTGGTCATCTTTTCATCAGTAATAAAGTGTTTATGTGTATATCGCGCAGTGTTTCTGTGTTAAGTTAGGATTGTAGGGCGAGATTTGAAATGAATTTTACTGATGTTTCTAGCATGTAGCTAAACTACGTAAATTTACTACTTTAGCAGCTATGTAATTTAGTGAAAAAATTACGTTACGAAACCGCTAAATAATAATCTACAATTATAATTGCTAAGATTTGCACATTTTGAGTGACAGTATGATAAATTATATTGAACAAAGCACTGTATTTTATCGAAACTAGTAGGAGTCAAGCTCCGCAAGATATTGGCTCAAAATATGGAGGGACGTAATTAAACACCGCAAGGGAAGTTTATTGTTGCTCTACGGATCCTAACTTAAAGTACCATGTCTGTCAAGTGCAAGCTTATAATACTGTATATTTATAAATCTAATGATACAATACTTCAACATTAGTGTTAAGGTGGACTGTGTCTTTCATTAAAAAATCCGGTCTGGTTAGAAATTTGCTTCGCACTGAGATTTACAGGAACTACCAGTCACTTAGCCGTTAATTTATCAAGTCGGACGTTAATTTGTACAGATCTTTCTAACTTTAAAAAATGAAATTAGTGAGTTTTGATTTGTTATTCCGTTGAAGGGAAGGCATATCTCATTTCGGGTCTGTCCATGTATCTCAGAGAGAACAACTTTGTCTTAGAAAAAATTAAACGTAAATTGATATTATTATATTGGAATCATTTTGCGTGAGATCAAAGAAACAAATTCATTCCACAAAAAAAAAAAAAAAAAAATTGTACTGGAGGCGAAAATATTGACGTAAACATATTTAGTAGTAAGTTGACTAGATAGGGAATATTATCTAAAATGGTAACATTATTGTAAATATATTAGATATTCTAAAACAGCAACTAAGATGTGTCAGAGAGGGAATCTCGATGTAGTCCCTTGACTTGCTAGAAATAGCAGTTGCATCTATATCAACGCCCACTTTTTTGTTTGACACTAAAGTCGAGAAAGGGGCGATAGCACCAAAGCCCTTTTTCGTTAGGGCTTCCGAAAATGGCGACGGGAAGAGAGAAAGTTATTCTGAAGCTAGAGGTCTGGCTCGAATGTTTCAAAGAAAGTGAATGCCACAAAATACAACCAAAAGATCGGGTGGTGGTGTTAAACTGGCGACGGTGTTTAGAAAAAAAAGACACATAAAGACAATGCATAACAATACTGGATATGCTATGCCTGAATAAAGTGCGAAACAGATAGTCGTGAATAAATTACCTTTATTCTTAGGTTTACTCAATTCGGTCATGTCAGCCTTGACTGAGTTAAATAAACCTTGAGTTGAGTAAGTAACACAAACATTAATAAATAAAACTAGCAAAGAAACGCTATTTTTAGAAACAGCAAACAGCAAACTTTCAGTAGAGACATTTCAAATGAACGATTCTTAAAAAAAAACTAAAAGAAAAATGCAGTTTTTGTGTTTTATGATATTCGACATGAAGTATCAATTTTTATGAAATTCGACATGAAGTTTTGTATAGAAGCTGAGTTTGTATCCAGGAGGCGTCAGATCTCGCATGCACGATTTAGCATTGAAGACACGTCAAATTAGGTGTTTATTAAACACAAATATATTGCATGTTTAATAAATTATGAGCACGACTCTCCCATGTTGCAACACTATTATAAAGGTACTATTAACTGTAATAAATATGAAATCTCTAAATAGCCACATAAAGAAAGCATGTCGTTAGAATGAAATAGAAGAATTACTTACCCGAGATTTGTGGGGGTTCGGAAGATATAAATTAAATCTCACAGGTATTTTATCCTGTGGGATGTATGTTTTTCTGCTTGTGAGCTTTTTTGTTTGTTTAAATTTTACTCAGGCAACCATAGTCAGTATTTGAAGTGACTGACCTCATGTTACTAGACATCTGTTGTTACGTCAGTCTGGATCTTAATTTTCTCTGGATGTTTAAGATACGAAGCGGTTTGTAGCAGAAGAATATCCCAAATTTAAATATGTTGTGCTAATGTGAATTCAGTTTATTAGTCTTCACTGGAACGAATCAGAGTCACTTCCAAATATATCTGGTAATTAATGAACATATTTCATACAGGCAAATATTTAAATGTCTAGCAAGCATCGGTCGTTTTCCGTCTCGTACGTTGATCGAACACATTAAACAACAGATATATCACCACACTGTAACGATCTACTTCGAATTTCTGATTACATGCTGATCAAAGAAGAATGCTACAGTAAACTTGGAATAATTAAACTCTTGTAAGAACAGTAAGTAATATATATATATATATATATGTATAATGTTTCCTCCTGGCCACGCTGAGTTATAATAGAAAGTGAATACTCTCGGTCTTGCATGTACACATGTTAAAATATTTGTATATATGAGAGAGAAAAACATGCACTTCTATATTGTATGCATATATGTGACTGTGTGGGGCTGGGAAAAGTTGTGAAAGAGAAGGATTGAGGAGTGTATGAAGGCAGGAAAGTAAAAAAAAAAAGTTATTTATACGTATATATTTAAGGAGATTGGAAGAGATGAGGTTAAGGTTTTTTATAAACAAACTAAATTATGATGAAAAACAACAGTAGAAATTAAAGAAAAGACCGCATATAATATGGAAGAGGGTAAGTGAAGGGTGAAAAGTTAGAGAGGGTAATGAGATGGAATTATGAAAAAGACTGGACGCGTTCCCACATAAACAACTTTTAATCAGTAAATTTTGATCTTGGTTCTTGATCTGTGCTTGTGTATATGTTTCTGTGTCAGTGCATGTGTGTATTTCAGTGTATGTATATGCATGCATGTATATATATATATATATATATGTGTGTGTGTGTGTGTGTGTGTGTGTGTGTGTGTGTGTGTGTGTGTGTGTGTGTGTGTGTGTGTGTGTGTGTGCGTGCGTGTGTGTGTAAGTAAAGGATTAAGCATGCAACAATGTAATGTTGTGAGTACACGTTAAATAAAATCATGCAGACAACTATTTTATTTTCATTAATGAATTTTTAGATTACAAAGGAGATGAATTTCATCTTGTACATACATACATACGTACATACATACACACACACACACACACACACACACACACACACACACACATATATATATATATATATATATATACAGACACATACATACATATATATATGTATGTATGTGTGTGTATGTGTGTGTGTGGGGTAATTGTTGACAGTAAACTGGTTAGTGAGCGAGATAAAATCCATATTTTTAACATGTCCCTAAAATGTAAGGGTATCTACATAGATATTTAGATTAAAATAAGAAAATTAAATGTGTGCATATATATATATATATCATAACTTTCCATCAACATTATAGATAGCAATCAGTATATCCAGTTTATATCGAGATTATCAAGATTTTAGTAATACAGTTCAATATTTAAGAGATGAGGAATTATGTACATTATTTACATTCGACGGGTATTTGTCCTCATCTTGTTTGTTGTTAACACAACGTTTCAGCTGATATACCCTCCAGCCTTCTTCCGGTGTCTTGGAGAAATTTCGAACCTGGGTTCTCATTCCTAAGGTATTTTTCGATGTTATTATTATTATTGTTCAGGTCACTGCTTGGAATGAAATTCGGAATCGGTAGCCCGCGCTTTTAACCACTATGCCATATGCCCGTGGGCAATTATAGAGTGAATTTTAGGGCTTATAAATCTAATATTTTTTTATCCGTAATACCGGCTCCCATATGCTGCTGATATCTGCACTCGGTCTGCTTAGGAGGTTGTTGTGTCCTAGCATATGTGCTGCTTCTTTTAGTTTTCGTATTTTCCAGTGGTGTTCTCTGTCTATTATTTTAACTTCATCCCACAGGGGGAGGTGGTCTCCATGTTTCCATACATGATCAGCTATA
>NC_068982.1:112256056-112256360 GCF_001194135.2 Octopus bimaculoides
GGGGAGGTGGTCTCCATGTTTCCATACATGATCAGCTATACCCAATTTATCAATATCTCCTCGTGTCACAGCTTTGCGATGTTCGTCTACCCTTATTTTGAGGGGACAGCATGTTTCGCCTTTGTATAACCTACCACAGCTGCATGGGATGGAGTACACGCAGGATTTGGTCATATTGTCTTCTATTGGTGGTTTTACTCGAAAATATTTGCGAAGTGTTGTATTACTCTTGAATACTGTCCTGATATCATATGGGCCACATATCTTTTGTATCTTTTCGGAGAGACCTTTCACATAGGGCAGA
>NC_068982.1:112256370-112263108 GCF_001194135.2 Octopus bimaculoides
GGCCACATATCTTTTGTATCTTTTCGGAGAGACCTTTCACATAGGGCAGACAGACTGTGGACAGTTTATTGGCTTCATCTTCTCTTTTCTTCATAATTGGAGTGGATAGTATGTTTTGGGGGTTAGGGTTAGGGTTGGGGGGTAGTTGTTGCTTAATAGATTGTTACTGAACTTGATCATTTCTTCGTGGTAGGTATCACAATCGCTGCTTATATCCTTTGCTCGATGTTTTAGACACTGAACAATCCCTCTCTTTACACTGTATGGATGGTGGGAATTGAAGTTGAGGTATCGTCCAGTGAAGGTCGGCTTGCGGTATACGGATGTCCTGAATCCATACTTGGTGCGTGTTATTAAATCGTCCAGGAATGCCACCTGATTGTCTTTTTCCTTTTCCATTGTGAACTGTATGGATGGCTTTATTGAGTTCACTTTATGGAGAAAACTAAAAGAAGCAGCACATATGCTAGGACACAACAACCTCCTAAGCAGACTGAGTACAGATATGAGCAACATATGGCGTAGTGGTTAAGAACGCGGGCTACTAAACCCAAGATTCCGAGTTCGATTCCAAGCAGTGATCTGAACAATAACAATAATAATAACATCGAAAAATACCTTAGGAATGAGAACCCAGGTTCGAAATTTCCCCAAGACACCTGAAAAATCCTGGAAGGTATATCAGCCGAAACGTTGTGTTAACAACAAGCAAAATGAGGACAAATATCTGTCGAATGTAAATAATGTAAGATTTTAGTAATTATTAATTTTTTCCAGCCTAATTCCTTTTTATTTACTGTTTTAGTAAAAACAGATCTTAATATCCCCAGAATAATGCAAATTCCATTATATTTGGTGTTCTTATTTCTGCTGTTTTTAAACTTCAATTCCACTATCAGCAAATAAACCATCCACATTTTGGAAAAGGAGGTATTATCTAATATGACATTCTGAAATGACTCATTGCCTTAATGCTCGTAGAGTGGAATTTGGCTACTGTTACTTTTATCAGATTAAGTCACACCAGCTTCCCTGCAAAGAACAGTTTTCTTCTAGGCTCTCCATAAATTTTTTTATCTGGTGGCATAAGTTTTCTACTCACTGGGGTCTTAAGAATTTTAAATGAAAGTCAACAAACAATATACATATTTATATGTATGTGGAGTGTGTTGAAAATATAATTTTACAACAACCTTTGGTGGTGAAAAAGGTATACGTGATAAAGAAAAAACTGTTATATAGAGATGTTATTAAAATTCTTTCCAAGAAGCCAAACACTAATAAAAGTAAACTATTGATCACTTGTCATGTTATTGTACCGTGTCCCTGTTAAAGATTACTATAGTTGCCATTGTATGAATTTTAGTCACTGAGTGAAATAATATTGACTCAATCGAAGGGAAACCATGGGAATAAATATAAAAACATGAACCATATTTTGTAAGATTAAACCGAAACCAATAACCATTTTTAAAGATGGAAAAAATGAACTTCAAAAGAAACATGGAGCCCGTTTTTGTGGTAATAATTAAATCCTTTGTTGAGTCTGCTGCTAAAATAATTATTTATCAATTTTTTGTTGCAGCTTTGGACTAACTCCAATAAAAACAACCAAAAATTCTATGATCCCACATTCACTTCCACTTGATTGAGTTGCAACATTCTAAATAATAGGCACTGAAAGATGATCTAAATGCTGGGAGGCATGTATCTAGCTTCAATGATGATGTCAGATACAATACTTGAACGAAATGTGTGAATGTACTTGGCATGTATGTATTAGTTTTCTAAACAGGTCATCATAGAAAATAAATCAATTTTTTGTAAGCTTTTAGACAATAAACCCAAATTATGAAATATTGTTTGTAATATTCTAGCGAATGGAAATAATATAAAATGCAAAGCGTTGTGTGTGATGCAAACATAGTATCAATGTTCACTATAGATGGAAAATATATTGGTGCGCTATTTCCCTACTTGACCAAGCCGTGTATGAGACTTAATATAATGCCAGACAGCACTTTCCTGCTTCTAGATTCGACAAAATAAATGTTATTGTTTAGCCTTAGATTGCATCTGAACATTTTAGATCAATCTTTAAAGTCACTCAGTCCTTTATGACCATCCAGTCTTTCATTTCAGAAATAATTTATATTTGCTCTCTTATCCAGTGAGTACCATTTTTGAAGGTTTAGCATGTCGTTTGTCAGAGATTTAAATGAAAATCTCGACGGTCGACCTGCCAACTTAAGGCTTCTTTTTTGGTTTATAGAATATATTAAGTACGTATAATACTTATAATCATAAGTACGTATAATACGTATAATACTTATATTAAGTATGTATAATATTTATAATCACTAAATTGTGGTGTGAATTATTCAGTCAGAGGGAATTCAGTTGAGCAAACGCAGGGCATAAGCTCTGCTCCAATGTTTCAGTATAGAATAAATAATTTCCTGTAATATAACCTTGTCATGTCCTCACCTGCGCCACCCTGCAGTTACTACATTTTGGGTGATTGGTTAGTGGAAGTATAGTTAATCGAAAAAAATATCGGCTGTCCAGTGTCTCGTTTATTGTTTGAGACAGAAGAATGTAATTAGCTTTCTGTCTGTCTATGTTCCGTGTTTCTCAGTTGAAATGAAGTCCTCGAGTGCTTTTCAAGTTAAAAAATTTTCGAGCAGTCGGACATGAAACTATAGTGGATATATATACGTTCATTCAAATCGGTCCTTTGAATATCGTCAATAGCACATCTATGCTAGAATGTGTAATACATGTGTATATATATATATATGTGCATATTAGTACGTGAGTGAGCTTGGATGTGAGAGTTTCTTTGTGCGTGTGTCTGTATCTTTGCTGTGCCTTTGTAGAATTGTGAGGAAAGGTCTTCTCGTTTTGGTCGAGCAAATTCTGAAGCACAGCAATAGCAGTCCTGCTATGTATTCCATAACAAATCTGTGATTTTTAAGCTCGAAAAGCATATATTCCCTCCTCAAAGCTGGAATCCATATCTAAAATCCGATTTATATCTGTTTCAAAACACATTACTTTTGATTGTATAAAATAACCAATTTTTTTTAGGAATATAATAAATGGGTAATATCCTCAAAATCTTTTAGATCAACCATGCGTAATATCG
Organism: Octopus bimaculoides; assembly: GCF_001194135.2. Taxonomy (NCBI): domain Eukaryota; kingdom Metazoa; phylum Mollusca; class Cephalopoda; order Octopoda; family Octopodidae; genus Octopus; species Octopus bimaculoides. The sequence goes on from NC_068982.1 coordinate 112,259,519, forward strand.
TTGAATCTGTTGGATCAACCACAAAAAATAAAATAAATTAAAATAAAATAAAACCAGGAAAAACATTTTAATCTACCCATAATAATTTTAATCTCTGTTGTAAGGGTGTAATGTAAAATTGTTTCCGATGTTCTTGGCTTCGTTTGCAATCAAGAGAGGTGTGTATAAAATCATTAGATAATAAGGATAATATATACATAAATACATACATATATATTTATGCATATATATATATATATATAATATATATATATACACATATATATGTGCGTGCGTGTGTGTGTGTGTGCATGTGTGTATGAGTGCGTGTGCATGTGTGTGTGAGTGTGTGTGCATGTGTGTGTGAGTGTGTGTATATGTAACTAAACACTTTTTTCTTACTGTTTTTATTCAGTAGATCATCTAGATTTCTGTATTGTTAAGTATTGCAAATAAAGTCTGGTGGTGATGATTTTAAGTCAATTTACTGAAAGTTTGATGTTCCTCTCTATTTTATCTACCACAGTGTATTGATGAGACCCACTCCTCTTGATTATTGGCACGCTGAACACACACACACACACACACGCACGCACACACATATATATATATATACACATATATGTATATATGTGTCTATATATATATGTATGTATACACACACATATGTGTGTGTGTGTGTGTTTGCCTCTTTGTGTATGTACCTTTGTAAACATTCATGTACGTACATCTGTAACGATTACACTATATGTATATAAAATGTGCAAATTTGAACAGTTGCCTATCTATTAAAACAACTTTACACCCATGTCTGAATGTAAATCAAGAATTAAAATGATTTTGTTTCAAAAGATTTTTTCTATTAAATAAAATTTCTGAATGAATGCCAGATACTTAGTCAACCTGAAACATGTTTTTCAAGAAGAACTCGGAAAATACATATTAACTTTATAGACAAAAATAGGCGCTGAACATTTCATGCGCGACATTTTGTTTGAAGTAAAAAAATCGTCCCATGTTCAGTCATTGTTCCGGAATGATATTGAAAGAGGTATACAGGTTTAGCAAGATAAATTTATGTATTTTAAAGCACTGTACTGTAATAACAAAATGTCCAAATAATGGGGAGATAAAAATAGTGATCTGCTTTCTGCTGAATACATTTAGTACAATGGACGGAAGACCTACAACTAAGTTTTACGGAACATATTTCTGTTCTTTAGTGTTAAACATCACATATCATGATTTGAAACACATACATATAACTCCACGACTATGGAATGTCTTGAGGTCACATATAAAAATGTGTTCTATGCAAGAGTGAAAAATATAATTAATATGCATCTACCAGGAAGGGAGTCAATAAGGAAGCTCTCTATAGCCGTTTAACCAGCTAAAAATAGTGACCATATCTACCATAAATCATATTTTACTACCTTAAAGATTGGAAGGACTATTGACTAAATTAATTTTATAGGGTAATTCACAAGTTTCTTTAGAATTTACATGATATACCTGTTTTTATATGTCTCATTTACTGCCTATGCTATTTTCTTCTGAATAGCATTTTATATATATGCGCTGGCGTTGCTGTGTAGAAAGAAGGTAGCGTCTTAACGACGTAGTTCCAGGTTCAGTCCAAATCTTTGTAGATTAGGTAGCCGAAAACAGAAAGAAGCCCGTAGTATATATGTATATATATATATATATATATGACAGACAGAAAATGAGATTCACGAGACTTTTTATTCAGAGCTACTACGCTCATTTCAACTCATCATACACTCGCAGGTTACAGGTGACATGTCGTGCAATCATTTGTTATGCGTTAAAAGTACAGATGCGTCTTCATAATTGCCGTTTCGCTCATTTCTATAAAAATACATTTTAGTTAGTGTGGCATTCCATCCGTCTTCATTTTGGAGGCGGATGGAGTGATACACTGTCTCTCATGTTTTTATATAAACTCTGCGGACACAAAGGAATTCCTGAAGTAAATCCACTGGCATGTACCTCCATACTCTTTCAACATCAGGCGGCTAAATACTGTCGACGGGCATTAAGTAGCATACTAGAAAGTATCTAGCCGAATATGAATTTATTACTATATACATATATATATATATATATATATATATATATATATATATATGATCGGCGTTAGCTTGTTTCCGTCCCCGTGAATTAGTTTTTGAATAGAAGAGACCGATGGAATAAGTACTAGGCGTGAAAAACCTCCCCGAAACATAAGAACTGAAAGAAGATAAAAAACTGATCATTTTTGTGAGCCAGTTTATATTAATTCCGAAGGGATTTTTTCAGTAACCGTGTAGATATAGAATATCAGAAAGAAAGCAGGAATACAGTTGGAATGAACCTCCCGGTAAGAGCTGACCTGTGGATAATACCATGAACAATTACATCAGGTACAACAATAACACTATTTATTATTATGTATTATGTCGCCCTTAGCAACATCTGAACTCAGAGTATTAGATACCGTAACTATATGCGGGCAGTTATTTCATTCAATGCTGCTCTACCGATTTTGTTAATCCACCACTGTAATATTGCTAAATATTAAATTTTTAAAATAATATTAATAACAATAAATTAAAAATAAAAATAAAATGTGATATGTGCATAGCAAGTAGACTTACAGTCATGAAGAGAAAAAAAATCAATGGAATATAAGAAATGTTATTACTGGCTAGTTTAAGTTATGTAAGAAAGCGTATTTCAGTTTCAGTATAACACATATAACACACTGAAACACGCACATTTATCAACTTTTGAATAATGTAACAGCTAATGATTTCTTACATTGGCACCAGTCTATGAATATGTAGGGAAGGCGTAAAGAAAAATGACTCGACTTCAGTATAGAACTGCTTCTATTTACATAGGAGACACACTGTATATGTAAATATGTATGTCTTTGTCAATGCATGTATTAATCAATGTATATATACATATATATATATATATATATATATATATATATATATATAAAAACAATATATGAGTATATGCATATATATGTACATGTATGTATATACGTTCATATATATATATATATATATATATATATATATATATGTGTGTGCGCGCGCGCGCGCGCGTGTGTGTGTGTTTGTGTATATTTATATCTGTGTGAGTGTGTTTGTGTATATTTGTACAAGACACGCGTACACACGCATGTATAATATGTGTGTATTTATGATTCTATGTTCTTTACAAATATCAGAAAAGTATTCAATACACGGTAGAGTTCTTTAGTCATTCCGAATCAGTTAATGATACACTCTTTTACTACGCAGTTTCGCCTCAAGTTTGCTCATTCAGGTAACGAGGGAATGAAATATATTGAACTAATAACATTTTGCATTGCTGAGATTCCAGATAAGCCAAATCTAAATGGACGAAAACGTTAAGAAGTAGTTTCTATCGATGACTTGTGTGTCTATCTATCTATCTATCTATCTATCTATCTCTTTCTCTGTGTATGTCTTCATGTATACACACACACACACACGCACACACATACATACACACATACATTCATACACACATATATATATAATTAAAAGATATATATATATATATCTTTA
>NC_068982.1:112264229-112266637 GCF_001194135.2 Octopus bimaculoides
ATATATATATATATATATACATATACATCTTTTGCAACATTCATAAAAGCTATATATTCATGTTCACTTCACTTTATATGTAATTATCTTAAAATTATGCATACATCAATATATATATGTGTCACTATGTTTGTGTTTGTGCGTGAAACTGTTTCCCTCTGTACTAATAATTTTGTTTTCTCACTGTTTACACTTCAATTTCTCATCCAATCACATTTATATCAATTAATATTGCTGTTAATTAATTGAAGCCTATTGGAATTGCAGAAACGTAGAATACCGAACCAAATGCTTTGAATTATTTAGTTCTATCTCTCTTTCATGTGAATGTATATGCGTGTTTATATGTATAAAATATGTTTATAACCATATGCGTGCACGTTCGCGTGTCTTTCAGTGCATACGCAGCGACGGTAAAAACAAATAGCAAGGTGTTATAATAAATGGATTCCTGTTTATTATTTTACGTTATACTACATTTTATATCACCCATCGTTTATTTGTATATTTTTACTGATGCTATACTATGTGTCTGAGTGAATTACCATATAAAGTTACTGATAGTGAAAATTATTCCACTCCAAGCTGTATTTTTGCTAATTCCATCAACTCCATGACAAATGTAGCTGTCTTTTATATTGTTTATAAAGAGTGTATTAACTATGCAATCCCATTAGTGTTAAGTCTCTTACTTGAAGAAAGACCATTTATCTGCTATTTCCCCAACGAAACCGATTTTAAGTGAATCAATCTATTAACTCTACAGGATTGATGAGTTTGTTACATTTCATAGTAGGGGCAGTGCCAATGACCTTTACAGGCGCTTTTAGATGGGTGTGATTGATGTGGCAGATGCTCTGAGGGAACAATCTACAAGTCAGTGCTAGGAGCATGTTGTAAGTTATGCTGATTGGCAAATTTTGTCGATAACGATTGATACTCTTTTTTTTTTGTTTTTGGAAAGGTATGCGTTCCTTTTTGCCATTTTTAAAAATTTTGTTACTAACAATTTATATACGAAAGCCTTTGTCATAGGCCTTTATTATACGAAAAGACACTAAGTAAAAGTGAATGACTACTTTATAATCATGTTAAAATAATATTTAAAAATAATATACATGCTCAGATATATGAGGAGTGTCAATATATTTTATACTAGTTTTATTTTCATGTATTGTATTCAGTACACGTGTATCTTTCGCTATAAAACATATATCAACAATAACTTATTCTGCTTTAGTCAGTGAATAAAGCCGAGAGAGAATAGAATACATCCCCAATCAACAATGAATTTAGATAATTGTTAGATAAAAATAATATCTGAGAATATGAAGAATTTTAGAAATACATTCCAGAGCAATATGACAGTATAAATGTTTTCGAAATCTGCAAATGCTTTTACTGTAATGTGAACAGATTCAAGGACTAAAACATATGTGTGAGATGCTGGGTATCTGTATATATATAATGGAATTGTTATGAAGTAAGAGAGCAGAGTAAACAAAAATCATAGTGTGGATATAAATATTTCAGTCACATAGCAAGATGAAGAAAGGAAATGAGGTCACGTGTGAGGAAGATGCACGAATGAACTAAAGAAATATGGTGTATTTTCGCAACATGTTTCAACTATGACTTATTCCCCTTTCAATCAATGAATAAAGCTCGCAAAGAAAAGAATACGTCTCCAATCAACAATGAGTTTAGATAAATTGTTAAATACAAATAATAACTAAAAAATTGTTAAATACAAATAATAACTAAAAAATTGTTAAATACAAATAATAACTAAAAATATGAAGAATTTTAGAAAGACATTCCAGATCAATATGACAGTATGGATATATTGAAAAGCCTCAAATGTTTTTACTGCATTTTCACTCCTTTAACATTTGAACACTCTGCGGCACAGAGGCAATCGTGACATTCTATTGGACGCCAGTCTTCGGCTAGTACCATACTAACAGGATGACATATCCGATACAAACTTTATATCTGAGCAAACGAACAAGGAATTGTCACTCCTAAGCTACAGAAAAAGGGTAAAACGTGATTTAATCACAAGGTAGGAAAATTACGACTGCAATGATTTTCCATGGTCTCTATACTAAAAGAATTCGTCTCTTTCACTGTTTAAAGTTTTCTTTCTCTTTCCCTCATTCGTTCCCTCCACCCCCATCTCTCCCTCTCGTAATGTGTGCGTATATGTCTTCGTACACACACATACTTGTAATATATATATATGTCTATATACCCACATATATGCATATATATACATGCATTTATATTTGTATACACATACATATATATATATATGTAAGTATACACACTAATATTCATAGATCCATATATATATATATATGTATATATATATATATATATATATATATATATATATATATATATAT